>NC_143187.1:12101800-12406100 GCF_047325235.1 Durio zibethinus
ATTGGATATATAATAGGCATATCCTTTGCATTTATGTATTCATGCATCATATGTGTGTTTCATTCAATACTAAATTTTAAAATATATATATATCTATATCATGACTAAAAAGAAGAGGCTTCAAAATAACAAATATCGAAGAGTTTCCCTTAACTCGATCAGGTGTAAGGATAGTCAGGCCATAAGAAAACATAGATCAGACCATTTGTCATCATTACAATACTCACTCATAAGTCAAAATCATGGAAAGTGAACATCTAGAATGAAAAGGATGGAAAAAGCTTAATTTGATATGAAAGAGCAAATGATTAGGTTTCAACAAGAGTTGATGGAATAAATGATCAGGTCTCAAGAAGAGACTTGAAAATAAATGGCTGCAATGATGGACATGATAAGAAAAATGACCAAAGGAAAAATGGTAGTTGAAGAAGTAACCATTAAGAAAGAACCTCAAGCCCAATAAAATACCAGTGACAGAAAAGATTCATTGTATCCATCAGGGTTTACATTACCCTATGCTCAAACCTCTCATCAAATGCATCCATAAATGACATAGCCTGAAAGGTAGCCACATGCTAAGTTTGATTTATCTCTTTTCACGGTTCAACCATATAGTTAAGGATACGTTGGTCTAAACATTAAGACAAGTCATGTTGAGCCCATTATGGTCCTAGATTTAGCTGACCCAATAAAATATGAGAGACTAAAGAAGGGCATGTCTAAATAATCTAAGAATATAAAGGCGAAGCAAAAACTAAATCTCTTAGAAAAAAAGTTATGACCTGTTGAAGGTGTGAATATTTTCGACATAATTGATGCAAGTGAACTTAGTTTGGTTCTAGATTTGGAATCTCACAAAGTTTAAAGTACAAAAATTTTAAAAATATGATAGAACCAAATGCCCTTAGGTATATATCACTATGTTTTATCAAAAAATGATTAGGTATACAAGCAATGACAAGTTGTTTATCCATTATTTTAAGGATAGTCTTACCAAATTAGCTACCAAATGATATATTCAATTAGATAAAAATCGCATTCATTCGTGAAAAGATCTAACCAAAAAATTTATTATTCAATATAAGCGTGTCACAGACATGGCTCTAGATAGACTATCCTTACAAAATATGAAAAAAAATAATAAAAACTTTAAAGAATATGCCTAGAGATGATAAGATGTTACCTTTCAAGTTCAGCTTCTTTTTATTGAGAAAGAAACAACTATTTTATTAATTAATACCCTTCGAGCCCTGTACTATGACAAGCTCATTAGTCATGCCATGAAAAACTTTGTTGATATAATGATTACTGGTGAAATAATAGAAAATACCATTAAAAATGAAAAATTCGAAAGGGGTGATGTTTTTGGATCAAATAAATGAGGACTACCTAAGAAAAAAGAAGCAAAAGTGTAAGCTATCACCATTGAAAAACAAAAATTAAGACCTTTTATCCCATACCACTGATATTCTGTATACCAACCTTCTTACCCAACCATTTTCAACATTTTTCAAAACCTATACCATTACCAATCAATGCAAACCTAGACATCTACTTTCCAAACCAATATTCATCTTTAAGCACCTCCACCATAACCTTTCCCTTAGTCAAACACCACAGACTTTAATAAAAGGAAACCCTGAAATAATCAAGAGTAACAACGATTTGATCCAATTTCTATGACTTACAAGGACTTGTTCCCTTAGTTATTCTAGAAATACTTGGTGGCCCAACAACCTGTAAGCCTTTAAAACTTTCATATCCGAAGTTGTATGATCTTAAAGCTTCCTATGACTATCATTATAGGATTCAGAACTACTCTCTAAAAAATTATATAGCTTTCAAACGTAAGGTGCAAAGCTTGATTGATAATAAAATTTTAAATTTCACAATAAAAGCTAGACCAAGTGTAAAGGCCAATCTGTTACCTAATCATAGTGAGAGATCAATAAATACTTTAAGTAGTGAGATAACTCAAAATATTAAAAGAGAAGTAAGCAAGATCAAAACCTTTATGGATTAAATATTTACTGTAATAGTAAAAGCTAATATGATTTACCCCATACCTAAAAACTCAGACAATGAAAATTTCACATATAATCCTGATCAAATTTATGAATTTCACATGGGGATGATTAGTCATTCGCTTAAAAATTATGAAGCATTTAGACAAGAATTGTATAGGTTGATAGATTTTTTCCTAGTTAAATTTTATAAAGAAAACAAAAAAAGTTTAATGAATGTTGTGATGAGAGATTCATCTAAAAATTGGCCTTACTGAATGAATTTTAAGCCTGTTACTATCTTTTATGAAGAAAAACCAAGTGATAAGTTTGATAAGCCAGTTTGTATAAATTTTGAGCTTGTCACCATCTTTTATGATGAAAAATTAATTGCTAAAATTGAAAAATCAGCTTGCATAACTATGCCAAAGGTGACAATTAAGGTTCTTAGCCCATTTCTATACAAAATTGATAAGGTAGTCCCTTAAAAATATGATTGTAATATCATATCACAAGGTTTAGAAAATAGTTGCCTTCAATGTAGCTCATGTGATGCAAGCATGACAAACATAACTAATGTAAGAGGCATAACTTGAAGTGGGCGGTGTTGTACCCTAAAAGTACTTGATAAAGCATAAAAAAAAAACAAAGAAAAAAAAAGAGACAAGAAGATAGACCACCCAACGATTAAAAAACTCACCTAGCCTCAATCTTAGACAAAAAATGTAAGAATCCGATTATAAAAAAAAAAGTTTGTGAGTTCTTGAAACTTATTAAACAAAGTGATTATAGTGTGGTATAGCATTAAATCGCTTACTAGTTTAGATTTCTATGCTTTTGTTATTGTTAAATTCTAAGCCTTATAGAAATACCTTGTTTAAAGTACTCAATAAGGCTTATGTAGCTCATAACATATCTATAAAAAAATTTGTTCGCTTAATGGGAAATATCACAGTGAAAAATTTTATGTCGTTTAACGATGATGAGTTCCACCTAGTGGTAGAGGCAAGCTAAGGCCTTACATATCTCTACAAGATACAAACATCATATAATGGCAAATGTGCTTATTAATAATGGATTCTCTTTGAACGTCATGTTTATGGCTACACTATCTAGATTGGCAATCGACATGTTTTACATGAAGATAAGTCACATGATAATGAAGGCTTTTGATGGAATTTATCATGAAGTGATAGGTGATATCGAGTTACCAATCCAAATTTGTCCATGTACTTTTAATGTAGTCTTTCAGGTCATGGATATTACTTCTTTCTATAACTATCTTTTAGGAAAACCATAGATTCACATGGCAAGAGCTGTTCTTTCCATTTTACATTAGAAGGTAAAATTTATATGATTATTATTGGTAGTGAAAAAGATTTATTGGTAACTAAACCATCTACTGTATTATTTGTTGAAGCAACTGATGAAGCCCTATAATATTTTTTTGGATCTATTGAATTCATTAATGCAACCTATATGGGTGAATGATTAAAAATGTCTATTCCATGTCTATCCAAAACTTTTAAGATAGCATTTAAAAGAGTAGCAAGAAAGGGACCACAAGTATAAGCTGACTTGTAAGGGATGCAATGACCGTAGATGATGCTTAAGAAAAATGATCGATTTGGTCTGGGGTACAAACCAACTCGAAAAAGAAGAATGAAGTTTATAGATGAGAAAAAAGATAAATGGTTGGCTCATTTTCTAGGGCAAAAGGTAGAAATTGAAAGCTTGTCTTTTTCTTCTCTCTATGAAACTTTTATCTCAGCTGGCTATATCTATCCAGATGTAGCAAGAAACATAAAAAAGAGGCTTACACCACCATTAAAAGATATATTCACTAAATTTTTAATACAAATGGTGGGTGAAAAAAAATGCAGATCTAGGTTGTCTATGAGTGTACCTTACTTCTCTTAGTGTAGAATTAAAGAATTAGCATGTTGAAGAGCTGCCTATTATTTTTAAATTTTCTCTAAAGTAATGTCTTAAACCTAATCTAAATACTTTTTTTTTAAAGCATTAAATGTCTAATGTGTGTTTGTTTCCTCATTTTCAATTGAATAAATGACAGGCATAGCATATTTATCCATTTCTTTTGCCTCTTTTATTTCAATTCTTTGCATTACTATACATATCTTTACATTTTGTTAATTTTGCTTACTTTCAAGTATCCAAATAATGAATGTAAAGGTCATCATAACAATATTTCAGGATTTGATTTTGAAAATTCTATATATATTGGTGAACTCATGATGAAAATAATGTGGAAGACCATGCAATATCCCCAGAGTTATTAAGATTAATGGAACAAGAAGAAAAGCAAATCATGCCTCATCAAAAAGCTACTGAAGTTGTCAATTTGAAGGACGAAAAAACTAAAAAATAAGATTGGTACTTCAATGTCATCACCAATAAAGTGAGAATTGATAAAGTTACTACATGAATATGTAGATGTATTTGCTTGGTTATATCAAGATATGCTAGGATTAGATACAAAAATTATAGTGCATAAGCTACTTCTGAAGCCTGAGTGCAAACTAATTAAATAGAAGTTGAGAAGGATGAAACTTGAAATGTTGTTGAAAATAAAGAAAGATATGAAAAAGTAATTTGATGCAGGATTCTTAGAAGTGGACAAATATCCCGAATAGGTGGTGAATATAGTTTTGGTACCCAAGAAAGATGGTAAAGTGAAGTGTGTGTTGATTATCAGGATCTGAACAGAGCAAGTCCAAAAGATAATTTTTCATTACCTCACATTGACACCTTAGTAGACAATATTGCTAGGCACTCTTTGTTTTCATTCATGGATGGGTTTTTAGGCTACAATCAAATTAAGATGGCACAAAAAGATATGAAAAAGACTACTTTTGTGACATTATGAGAAACATTTTGCTATAAAGTCATACCTTTCGGTTTGAAAAATGCCAGGGTAATTTATCAAAAAGCTATGGTGACTTTACTCCATGATATGATGCACAAAAAAATAGAGGTGTATATAGATAATATAATTGTCAAATCCCATAAAGAAGAAAATCATGTGGCTAATCTCAGAAAGTTATTTAAGAGATTAAGAAAGTTTTAGCTCAAGCTCAATCTAGTTAAATGTATTTTTGGTGTAGCTTCAAAAAAATTACTGGAATTTATTATCAGTAAAAGAGAAATAGATATGGATTTAGATAAGATATGTGCCATCAAAGAGCTATAACATATGCACACATAAAAAGATATAAGGGAATTTTTAAGGAGATTGAATTATATTACTCGTTTCATTTTTTAACTTACAGCCAAATATGACCCCATATTCAAGATTTTTCAAAAACACAGGTTAGGAGAATAGGATGAAATTATTAAATAGTGTTTGAAAAAGTTAAAAAATACTTATCAAACCAATAAGTATTAATATTGTTTATCTCTAAAAGACCTTTCATCTTGTAGTTGACGGTGCATGAAAAATTAATGAGATGTATTTTGGGGTAACATGATAAAACAGAAAGAAAAGAACAAATTATTTACTACCTGACTAAAAAGTTCACTAATTACGAGTCCAAGTATTCACTACTGAAAATAATGTGTTATGCACTAGTTTGGATGGCTCGTCAGCTCAGATAATACATGTTGTATTGTACCACTTGGCTTATTATGAAACTAGATCTAATCAAGTACATCTTTGAAAAGCTTTTATTGTCAGAAAGAATAGCAAGATGACAAGTGTTACTTTCTGAATATAACATTATATACATATCTTAAAAGGTAATCAAATGAAGTACTATTGCTGAATTTTTTACAGAACGTGCTTATAAAGATTATGTACCTATGACATTCGATTTCCCAAATAAAGACTTAATGTCTGTACTGCACATAGATCAAGAGCATAATGAAGATATATGCAAGATGTATTTTAATGGTGCATCGAATGCTTTGGGGTATGGTATAAGAGTAGTTTTGATATCTTTAAAAAGAGATTACTACACAATCACTACAAAACTAAGTTTTGATTGCACCAATAATATAGCACAATATGAAGCATATGTTACGGGTCTTCAAGCTGCTCTTGAAAGAAAGGTCCATACATTGAAAGTTTATGAAGACTCTACTTTGGTCATGTACCAATTACGAGAAGAATGAGAAACTAGAGATTCAAAGTTGGTTCTATACCAAAAGTACATATCAAAATTGATCAAAAAATTTAAGAATATTTGGTTTCATCATTTACCTCGAGAAAAGAATCAGATGGTTGATGCTTTGGCTACATTGGCAATAATGTTCAAGTTAAATAAAAATACTAAAATCCAACCCATCAGGTTAAGCTTATGAGAGAAACTAGCTCACTGTTCAAATATTAAGAAAGAAGTTGATAAAGAATCATGATATTTTGACACATTACAATATGTTAAGTATCAGCAATACCTAGAACACATATCAGAAAATGATAAGAGAACTTTAAGAAGATTGGCAATAGATTTTTTTTTCTGGATGGAAAAATTTTATATAAAAAAAGTCGAGACCAAACACTATTGAGATGTGTGAATGTTGTTGAAGCTAAAAAATTGCTAGAAGAAATCTATTGAGGTGTTTGTGGAACTCATAAAAATGGCCACTTAATGACTAAACAAATCATGAGAGCATGATATTATTGGTTGACAATAGAAAAGATTGCATTGACTATGTTAAAAAATACCACAAATATCAAATTTATGCAGAAAGATATAAGTTCTTCCAATATTTTTGCATGTTATGTCAACACCTTGACCTTTCTCTATATGGAGAATGGACGTGATAAGACCTATTACACTAAAAGCTTAAAATGGACATTGATTCATTTTAGTGGTAATTAACTACTTCACAAAGTGGGTAGAAATAGCTTTATACACTAATGTGAAAAGAATGATAGTTTACAAGTTCATCAAGAAAGAGATCATATGTCAATATGGCCTTCCAAAAAAGATCATTTTGGATAATGCTTTTAATTTAAATAATAAAATGATGACTGAGGTTTGTGCTCAATTCAAAATCAAATACCACAAATCAGCACCTTATCATCTAAAGATAAATGGGACAATTAAAGTGACCAATAAGAACACAAAGAAAATTGTTGAAAAAATGGTAGTTGTGTATAAAGATTGGCATGAAAAGCTACCATTTGTGTTACATATTTATTAAACTTTGATTCATGCATCTATAGAAGCTACACCATTTTCATTGGTATATAGGATGGAGGCAGTGTTATCCATTGAAGTTGAAAAAGTTAAGTGGGTTCACATTCGATATAGACAGTTAAATCTCATTGAAGAAAAGAAACTAGCTGCACTTTATCATAGGCAACTATATCAAAGAAGAATGATGTGAGCTCATAACCAAAAAGTTCATCCATAACAATTTTGAGAGGGAGAATTAGTATTAAAGAAGATTTTTTCTAACCAACAGGATCCCAAAAAAAAAAAAGACTCTTAATTGGGAATGCCCATATATGGTAAAAAAAGCCTTTTTTTGGTGGGACATTGATCTTGACAAGAATGGATAAGGATGATATGCCAAATTCAGTTAATGTTGATATAGTAAAAAAGTACTATGCTTAAAAAATTAAAAAAATAAAATGAACTGAAAAGATATCTGAGTTGAAAACATGAAAGGATGACTTAGATAAAAAAGCATTGAATAGAGTGGGTTAATTCGTAATATATGCCAGAAGATCTCATTAGTTTTGGGTTAGCTTGGTCTACTACATTTTTTAAAAATCAAAGGAGCACTAAAAAAAAAATCTAGGATGAATTAGCTCATGATGATCTGAATGTTCGTTATATGATTATTTGTTTTTTTTGTTACATCTTTTTGGATAATGCAAAAAATACTTCTCCTTTTTATTGAAATAAAATACCTCTTTGTTTATCCTTCTTTTGTCATTCTCATTAAAAAAAAAATATGCAATGTGTTATAATTGTCATGAAATTCAAAAGATGATAAGTGAGTAACAACGACCATAAAAAATACACATATTATTTTGAAGGAGATTTAAAATGATAAACAAAATAGTAAGAAACAAAGGTTAATGAGAAATGTGGCCTATAAGTCATGAAAATGGTAGACATTGAATATGAAAAATCATGGAGAAAAACCTTAGCTAAACCTAATCAACTGTTGGAATGCATGAGATTCAAGAGAAGAAGAAAGGAAATAAACATTAAGAATTTTGAGGATTAAAAGAAAATGACAAAAAAAAAACAAAGTAAGAAAATGGTCTCTTCATTTGCATCATAAGTGCATTTGTATCATGATCATTATTCATTGTATGACGTTGCAAAAACATAAAAATGTCATTCATGCACGCATGTGATATAATGGATATATGGGTTTAGGACAATCTAAGACCAATAAAAAGAAAATCAAAAGCAGAAAAGATGTGAACCCTCTGTTTGGAGGAATATTTCAAATACCATTACCTCTCAGATTTTGAATTTAAAGTAAAGTTTCATTACCTCTGATCATATAAGCCTTTTAAATTTAAAGTTTCATTATCTTTGGTCAAAGAAGCCATTTAAAGTTTTATAGCCTCTGGTCAGAGAAACCTTTTTGAATTTAAAGTTTCATTGCCTCTAATTAGAGAAGCTTTTTGAATTTAAAGTTTCATTGCCTCTGGTTAGATGGGCTTTTTTAATTTAAAGTTTCATTGTCTTTAGTCAAAAGAGTCATTTAAAGTTTTGTTGCCTCTTATCAGAGGAGTCTTTTAAATTTAAAGTTTCATTGCCTTTAATCAAAAGAACCATTTAAAGTTTCATAGCCTCTAATCAGAGGAGCTTTTTAATTTTAAGAACTTCTAATTAGAGGACTCCATCAAAAGTAGGCATGATTTGTAAAACCAAAGTGTATAATCTATAAGTTTTCTTAGATTTTTAATTTAAAGTTTCATTGCTTCCAGTTAGAGGATCCATTTAAAATTTCATTGCCTCTAGTTAAATGAGCCTTTTTGAATTTAAAGTTTCATTGCCTTTAGTTAAAAGAGCCATTTAAAATTTTGTTGCTTCTAGTTAAAGAGCCTTTTAAATTTAAAGTTTTGTTGCCTTTAGTTAGAAGAACTTTTTGAATTTAAAGTTTCATTGCATTTGGTTAAGAGTCATTTAAAGTTTTGTTGCCTCTTATTAGAATAACCTTTTGAATTTAAAGTTTCGTTGCCTTTGGTTAGAAGAGCCTTCTGAATTTAAAGTTTTATTGCCTCTGATTAGAGGAATCTTTTAATATTTAAAGTTTGTTGCCTCAAGTCAGATGAGCCTTTTTAAATTTTTAAAAGTTGTTAAGTCTTTGTTTAGAGGAACCTTTCAAATTTTTTTTTAAAAAAAAAACTTTTTTGTTCAATGTTTTGTCTTTTGTATGTGTTTACCCAAACAAAATTAGTGTTTTTTTTGTCTTTACTTTATTTCTAATTCTCAGAAATAAGCAAAAAGTGGCAGTTTAAGGCACCAATTTTGTCTAATTCTATTTTAACTTAAATATAATTTTGTTTATATTATTATTATTATTATTATTATTATTATTATTATTATTATTATCAATTAATCATAAAAAAGAAGAAAAAGTAACAAAAAATTGGTTTCAACTCTAGTAGCTGAAATTAAGTTACCAGAGTAATTTTTTTTCTCCTTTGACATTACCTAACTTGGTAGCATAAAATCCAATGATCAAGAATCACCAGACAAGTCTCCAAAATTTTTCACAAAAAAATCCCAAGAGATCTAAGATTTGAATCCCAGAAACTCTATAAATAGAGCTAATTTTTTGCAAAATAAAAAGAAAGAGGAAAAAGAGTGGAATACTGTCATAAAAAAAAGAAGAGCTAAAAAAAAAGAGGAACACAAAGGAAAGCCTAGGAGTTTTACAAAAAAAAAAAAAAAGACAAGAAACACACACAAGCACAAAAAAAAAAACAATCATAGTCTTCTTTAACAGAGGAACCTACAGTAAACATAAAAAAAAAATTAAAAAAAAAACCCCTCAAGAATGAAATTCTCGATCTATGAAGTTTGAAATTTTTTCTTGAAAAATCTGATTTTGAAAGAGTGTTTAGAAAAAAAAAGAATAAATTTAAGATTTTTTGAACATTTTTGAAAAATTTTTTGGATCGTTAAATTCTGGAAAACTTCAAAATTTTTGGCAACCTTTGAAGTTTTCAACAATTAGAATATGTGAAAATAACTAAAATTTGAAAATTATTTAAATTTACTAGTGCTGTTTGAAGTTTCTAGTGACGGCACGATGGCGGTCAACTAAAAACTAGGTAATTATGGTTGGCGAGAGGGAGTTTATGTTTTAGAAAGAGGAGCTCTGGGGTAAAAAGAGGGGAAAGAAGAAAATAAAAAAAATGATTTTAGCCTATTTAAAAGCTATGAAAATGATGTCGTTTGGGCTGTCTGACCTTGACCCGCGTAGGATTTGCATTTTGACTTGACCCGTTTGTAAGTTTTTCTTTTTTCATTTTATTTTTCGTTTAATTTGATTTGATTTGATTTGATTTTTTTATTTGTTAAAGATTTTTATAATTTATAATATTTATATATTTTTTATGTTAAAAATAAATAATTATCAATAACAATAAACAAAATAAAAAATAAATACTAAGATTTTAATTAAAAAATAAAAGGATAAATAAAATAATAATAATAATAACTATTTAAGGAAAATAAAATTTTATTGTAAAAATGTTATTTAAGTTTCACCAAAGTGTTGAGATAATTTAAAAAATAATTTTTGCTAAAAAAACAAAATTTTAAAAAAAGATAAATAAAATAAAAAAGAAATGATAAATTGTTTAAATTAATCTTTTAAATATAATTTTTAGATAAAGCTGAAAAAGTTTGGTTTTCTTTAATTATTGCAAGTAAAAATAATTTTTCAGATTTTTTCATAAAGTTGGAATAATTCAAAATTATTTTTACAAGAATAAAGATTTATTTAAATAATATAAAAATAATAAAAAATAATAATGAAATAATAATAATAATTGATATCTTGAATAAATCTTTTTTAAAAAATATATATTTTTAAAGAAAATTGAAAGAATTCGGTTTTCTTTAATACATGTAAAAGGTTTATATTTTTAGATTTCGCTGGTAAGTTAGGATAATCTAAATTTTTTTAAAATAATATAATAAAAAAGATAAAAACAATAAATAGAAAATAAAAAAATAATTACAATAAAAATTAATTAATTATTTCAATATGTTAATTATTATAAAAAATAATTTTATTTAAGATCTCGTCAAAAAGTTAAGATGATCTTAAAATTTATTCAAAATTTTTAGAATTTTGTCTAATAGTTAGGAGAATCTTAAAATTTTTTTTAATAAATTTTGAAAATTCACCAAAGAGTTAGGATATTCATAAAATTATTTTATTAAATAAATAAAATATCTTGTGACGAGATTTTGAAAATTTTATGAATGGTCAATTTTTTTTGAAATATTTTTTAAATAAAAACTTTCTATAAATTCCGCTAAAGTGTTAGAAAATTTATAGAATACGAAATAAAAATAAAAATATTAATTTTACAACAAAAAATATTTTTCATAAATAAATTTAAGAAAATTAAATTTAAATATAAAAAAACATATCATCAAAATTAAAGGATTACACACGTTTAATTGGTATCGTTCTCTGAATAGGTGGCGTGAATGTGCTAATAGTTTTCTCACTTGTAACCATACTCTTAAACTCAACCCTGATTTTGCAGATCTAAACTTCTTTTAGTAAATCTTAATTAATTTTAAGATTTTTATTAAAAGAAGATATTTTTGGTGGCCAATCACAACCTATAAAAAAAGATTGGTGGTGACTCCAAAAATTTTCTCAAAGTCTAATGATCAAGTCCCCCATAGATGAAAAATCGTTATGACACATGAATGTTTAGGAATTTTGTGTTTTTCATTACAGAGACTTAGGTAGACTGAGAGGTTTGCACTTTTTTTTGCCTTCATTAATTCTCACATATTCTTTCACAAAATTTTAATTAACTTTTTATAATCATGATTACTTTCTATAGACATCCAAATATCTTGCAAAAGATTTTTTTGCTTAAGAGTAAAAAATGTACCTTTTAGCATTTCATATTTGATCTGGTCATTTTTAATACGCATGCAACTACGTCAAATTAATTCTTGGATCATACCATTAACTTTGATGGTATAACTTTTAATATCATTATTTGGATTTATTTGGTATTGTGTCAATTCCATCGTAAGCTTATAATTTTAAAAAATTATGCATGTGTCCTCATAACGATAAGAATCCTCATGAAAATAGTCATGATTTTTTAGAACAAAATACAAAAAAAATTAATAAATCCATGAGTCAATACAAGTCTAAAATGATTAAGATTCATTTTAATCATTCTTGTATGATTTGACTTCCCAAAACTAATTAAGGACAATAATTTCAAAAAAAAATTATGAAACAAAAATTTTAAGTATGTTTTCAAAAAACATAGGGGCATTCCATTTTTTTTTCAAAAGTTTTGTCTAACGAAGTCGGATACCTTGAGTTGAGCATTCAGACTCATCTGGAAACCAAAAATAAAAAGATCTAAAAAAGCAAAACATCAATGACATTTCTTCTTTTTTTTTTTAATTTTAAGAATTATCACAATAATATTAATTATATCAAGAACACAAAAAATATGTCAACCCTTATGAATATTCATAAACACATAAGAATGTTTCAAATTTTCATAACAACTTTTCCATTTTACGAAGAACATACCTAAGGAACTAGTACTCATGCTTAACCTGACTCTAATACCAATAAGAAAAAATCTATATGAAGATATATATGTGAACATAATCGTATATACTTAATTGATTAGCAAAGGCGGAAGTTCGTCAATATGTGGAAGCGATCCTCTAACCTTAGTCACTAGTTGTTGAATAGAATTATAAAACAAAAATTGTTCGTTTTCATAGTATAAATCCTTCACATTGGAGTACAAGAAATCCTCTTGATAGATTTTACTGCCTATCTCAAATGCTCTCTCTTTTCTTCTCTGTGTTTTTCTTGTAGTTCTTTTTCACACCATATTAAATGGCCGAATGCCATTCAATTAATCGAGAGTAGGGTTGCACTTGCATGACTTAAAAACCAAACCTTAACTGCCAAAAGGTAGTTCTTCTTCAAAGAAATAAACTGCCCTATGGCAGTTGCTGATATTGGGGTACTCAGTTCACCCATTATGAGCAGACCCGATCCCTATGAAAAATTAAGTATGATGTCTTTCAAAAGTTCAGCATCGACACAGGAACATGAAACTGTAAATTGGTGTAAATTTGCTTCTGGCATTGACAATTTCATACTAGTAATGTTGCTTAAGATGCAAAATTGAAATTACAACCTCATTTCTGTCTATTAGATATGCTGTTAATTATGCCAATGCTCATGTTCAAATTCTTCTCTATGCTAGACCATTCTTTTTATTGTGCTTATGGATAAAGGCGAGTAGAATCTGATTGCAAAGTTGTTGACTACTTTGGGTTCATTTCCGAGAAAGAAAAAAAAATAACAAATAAAATATTTAGATGCCAAGACGTGATCATTGTCCCCGGTGTTCACATCACCATAGACCCACCTCCCTAAACTTTAATGTCTACAGTTATTTGTCTTCATAACATGCATAGTCCCACTTGGAAAACATAACTTAATATCCAGTTGCTATTGTTATTGGACATTCATCATCATCATCAGCTTAAAAGATATCCCAGCGAAGTCCAATCTTGTCTCCCATGACCCATGTAAAGCTGCTGCTATGAGAAGTTGAGATTATATAGTTGCAAAGACTCTTGATGGCCTAATCCCCAAATATGATCGGTAGTAGTACTTTGTTTGGGTGGTATCATGTATGTAGCACAACTCAACCACCTTTACAATCTTCATAATTATCAACTGATGTATGAAAAAGCATTTCAAATATCCAGTACAGGTAGTTGTAAGCCCCGTCTTCCTTCTTACAGTCAGACTCAGACATGTCGTGTCCACAATTAATAGGTTAACGAGTAACTCTTTAATGATTATTTTGGGCTGATTTACATGGGCTGAAAAAAATGCCTATCAATAGTTCGTACCAAACTTGGAAGTGCCGAGCCATTGGAAGTGGGTGGAAGTTTGAGATCATAATGATGCACATAGATTCATGTGGCTGGCATGTGTTGGAATTACATAGGGATTTGGTTTGATGATCAAATAATTGTTCTTTTAGAAGCGAAAAGTTTGAAGTTCATATGTTAAAGTTTTGATCTTAAGAGAAATATAATGGAATGAAAACCTACATTATATCTGGTGCAATTGATTAGCTTATGTTAATATGCATGGAACAAAGATCCTTTAGGCAGAGTTCAAGTCCAAATCACGACAATTACCCCTAATTGTCCACCTTGCTGTGTTGTGGGGTTTGAATTGAGAGTTCTATGACCACCTGCCAACATTTGTTATATACGGTTGAATTGGATAGCAGCTTCACGTTTATGGGTGAATAAGAATCTCAATTGATTCTTGTCTTATGCAAATTGAGACCATCTATTTAAATCAATATATATTACATGAAGTCTAGCAATTCACTAATTAATTCGTATACATTAATTACATGAGACATGGTTTTAGATTTAACTTTCGAAAACAAACGAAAGTTTTGGCCCCATATGTGGCCATGTCATTTGAAAAAACTTATGCAACAGAGTGAAAGTGAGCAGTGATAAGGAAACAATTCTGGTGAATCAGATAATTTAAATGACTTAATCAAAATAAAAGATGACAGGTTTAATTTAGACAGGACATGACCTTGATTTGATCTGCCTTGGTGCATAGTGACACTTATCAAATGATAAGATATATAGCAGGCGATGTTTTAGGCCGAACAAGAACCATAGTGCATTGCTTCATAATTGAAAAGAAACCCCACCTCTATGAGAAATGGACTTGCCACCAGCACTAGAACCACAAGGTCTAGGCACTACACCACGCAAGTGGGCAAAGCACTTCTCTGGTAAGCGATAATAATCTCATGTAAAGATAATACTTTCTGTTAACTGTCATTATAATTGGCACCAAGAGTAACAGTTAATTCAGACAATTATCAGTTGTAATAACATAATTTGAAAGTGACTTTATGCCCATCTGAATGTTGTTTGAGACCTTTCAAATACATGGAAAGACACTAATTAAAGGTAGTAGCTTGTAATTACCCAAAATATTCAGTTATAGACACATGGGTTCAATCTCCAGAACTTTAGAACTATTTTTGATTAATTATTCAATAATTCATGTTCATTTATGTAAAGTTTTTAACTGTCTTAATTATATAGGAAAGCAATAAAAAGGAACGGCAATTATATGAAAGGTCCTTGATGATCAGTTAGAAACGGCAACATGGTCAAACAAGACGATCCCTTCATGTTGTGGAATGGTAAGGTTCTTGCCATTTCATATTTTATAATAGCAGATTGATTGAGATTGGTTCCTTGTTTGAATAAATTACACAACTATATAGGAATCCTTGTATCAGAAGGAAAAAGATGTTTTTCTTTTATTATTTTTTTAACAAGAAGATTCTTTTCAAGTAGTAAAAATATTGTAAATGCTTATGTTTTCTATGAAAGAAGAATATCATATTAAATGTTACAGAAGGATGAAAAACTATTGCAAATGGTACTAACTAAATGTGCTGCTGAAGAAATATCGGAATCAAAGTACTTTGGTGCATACAAAAGATTGTTTTAGTAATGAATACCTGAAATTTTTTTCAATACAGATATTCCGGGATTTGCCATCAGGTTGGCTGGGAAAATATATGGAAGATAGCTGCATTCGACCGTACTAATTGGTTATATATTATGGTGGTGGTGGTGGTGGTGGTGGTGGTAGTAGTAGTAGTAATAGTAATAAAGCCCTGTATATTAGCCCTATTTATTTGAAATTAATCTTAACCATGTCCATGCATGTTAATGCAGTTGCAAACTCTTTTTCTAGATGCCTTTATCCTGGTATATTGCCGATGTATGAATGTGCTTGAATACTATTTTTTGGACACTGTAATACAATAGGAAAGAAAATTTTGAAGTGCAACTTTCACATTGAAATTATTGATCACCCTCTCCCCCTCTTCTAGCCCGAGAAAAAGAAAAAGGAAAAAGAAAGATTGTGAAATCTAAGGATTCCAATCCCTCAAATAACAACCGCTATTTCCACATGATCTCAGGCTACAGTAAAAGCAGGTGGTGTCAGTGTAAGAAATATAAGAACAAGTGAACAACTGTACACGCTGAGTGAGCTATGCCACTCATTTAAATCCAGGCCTAGGAAATTGCTTGCTGCTGCTGCTGGTCCATCTAGATCCCTCAATTCTAGCTAGTTTTGCATAGAATAGGGGGCTAGTATGTCAACCATTCTCACTAGCCATATTAAAATCAAGATAATTTAATTTATTTTATTTTTACAACCTCACCAGCTTTCACTGTTGAATGTCAATAAACCGAAGTTTCGAAAAGAATAGAATTAATATAGTAATTGAACGCAGGAGAATAAGATATAGTGGAGGAATTTGATGGCAGAGAGTAAATAATATCACTGCAGCATTGAAGGGTAGCAAGCCCTTATTATGGCACGGTGGCACCACCAATTCCTCAAGGAGATGAGATATTGAGACGAGTGGGCACATGCATATCTTAAACGAGAGGCAGGGGCCAACCTGAAAGTAACAATTCTGAATAGGGAACAGTCCACAGTTGGTGATTTATTGCTGTTCAATCTGCCATGCACAGAGATAGAATCCCATCCACCATCTACAGTGAAACGGTTCTCAACTTGCATTTTATTGTTATTGGACTCGATTCCTTCTTTGATCGTATCCTTTTTCATCATTCTTGTCCTTCATATTGATGACCAGCTCCCTCTAGTAAAGTGAAAATTTTGTCAGTTATTTGGCACCAAGATATTTTTAGTGCATGCCAGACTAGCGTTGCCATGTAGAGAAATTTATACAGGTACGCATTTCCATTTCATTAGAGGTTTGGTCATGTAAAGTTATCACACCCTTCAGAAACAGGAACTATATTTGGACAATTGAGTAAATTTGGATGTGATGGTATCTTAGTTTTTACTGTTTAGTCTTCAATCTTCATAGGAACGTCCATGTGTTTGATAAAACGGGAGAGTTAATTAGCCGACGCTCAACAGCAACACTCTCTTTTTATTTTCATGCAAGTTTTTACAATGGAAATTGTTCTTGCACTCGCTGTTTTTGAGACGTGGCCATGTAACTTTAGTTCTACTAACAATGGAGCTCACTACCCTGCAACATTTGATGGAGTAGCTCGTGCAAGAATCTCGTTTCATTGGCTGGCTGACAACTGTAAGGTCTAAGCATCACTTCCCGACGTAGCCCCCAGCAAAACTTTGCTGATTCTTCGCTAGTACATCACTTTCTTAAACTAATCACACAAACTGCGCGACTTTGTCAGTCTTCACACTTATTAAACTCAAACTAATCCCTCTTATTCCAACCCACTCAGCAGAACAATCATTACTAAAGATCTGATCCAACTTATCTAACCGGGGCATGCATTATAGAATATATACAGCCATCCAATCGTACACAGAAATCAAGAGAATACCAAAAGTTCTGATCTTTCTGTCTCTCCAATATAAAAAGCGTACACTTGTAAACCGCAGTATCACATGCATTGAAATCATAAATGCAGGCTTTTTGGATTTGTTGAGGAGAGGGAGATGGTGGTCGTTGTGGCGGTAGAGGTGAGTTGTGGCAAGTGCAGCAGGTGAGATTCTGCCCAAAAAATGACGCAGGACCCATATCTTGTCTTTGGCGCCCGAGGCTATGGAACGCTATATATTCATCTAGAGAGAGAGAGAGAGATAGAGAGAGAGAGAGAGATCCCAAATGCATGGCATAATCTGCTTTTCCTGATTATGGTAAGTGTTTTGGGCTGTCATGTTTTGGTGTACAAGGACAAGAGTGGTGCGACATGCGGGGAGTTAGGGGGCGCGGTTTTGATACATCTAATAACTTCCACTTTGTTTCCTCTCTAGAATTTTTAAATGTCAATGAATTATTAGTAGACTATTAAACTTTAAATTTTGATGATCCGTAGTCTGCCTCTCACGACCTTAAACAACAAAATGAAAACAAATATTCAAATAGAAGAGTCCTAATTTTTAAGTGATCATACGACATTGTTTGAAGTTAAATTCAACCAGTTGAGTTTGCTAAGTCATGCTGGCTCCAAAAACTTATATTACTGTACAACGCCGCGAGTCGAGATGGGTTAAATGGGCAGGGTTGCTTCATCTTTTTAGTAAATTTGGCTCAGCATTTTTCATGTATTAGAGGAACAACCCGATGGGAGACCAGCTAGATTGCGATTTTAGTTCTTATTTACCAAAAGACATACTAACTCTTGTACTTTAAGAAAAAAAAAAAAAGGTAAATTCAATGCGTTTTATGTAATTTTCAAGTTAATTATTCTGATCACTGTGCACATTTAATAACAATAGTAGGGAGACAATAAGTAGAAATTGGATACCCCTTTTTAACCCCATGCAATGATTATCCAATTGCAAAAGAAAAAATGCAGATACCTGGATCCTATACGGACCCAAAGTTTTGAATTTAACCGCCCGATTAACAAAGCTAACCAAGCATAGGATTCTGATTAACAATGATGGATCCAGTTCTTGCCAGAGCTGGGTCAGGGTGCACATTCTGCCGAAACCCAACTAGTGAATATGGGTCCAGGGGCAGGTCCGCTCACTGCAAACCGAGGTCCCACCCACTGTCCACTCTTTCACTGTAACGCTAATACAAGGAGAAAGACTTGTGACCTAGGGTCCTCAATAATAGCATTCCTTAACAATAATTGACTAACTATTTTGATTCCTCAATTACATATTCTTTTCTAAGTCTTAGGTAATTGTAGATCTTTCAAGGAGTTTATGATTAATCAGCTAAGAGCAAAGCGATTTTACGATGATGATAACTTTCACAAAATCGAGTCTGTGAGATCATAACTCGGACAAAGAGTATAACTCTAATCATAACCAACATATAAAGTAATGAAGTAAACGATGAAGCTTGGGCAAAACAGGCTCATCCGGAGCTTGTGATTGTGATTAGAGACGTTTATTTTATGCAGGTGAAATGGTGATAAGGTTTTTATTGTTTAAACTTTGACCAAAACGACAAATTGTAGGACACACAAATTGGCCCCCACCCATTTTATTCTCAACCGTCCAATGTGCCCATCACCAAGACACTCTGCTTTTCTTAACCATCCCTCACCCACAAGTGGGATTAATTTAAACTCTAAACCACCCAAATTAAAAAAATAATAATAAAACTTGTTTACATCCCCTGAACCATCAATTATGGAAGGCTTTTTTTTTTCTTTTTTGGGTCAGAGAAAGGTCAATTTATCGTCACTATCATTAGCCTGAGCCTCCCTTTCTCCTCCCACGACATCTCAAACATTTTTGGTGTAAAAAACTTTAGGCCGTCAAGTTTGGCCACGTGGCATGACGTGGATTGATTGGTGGGACCGTTTTAGGTGGATGATAGTACACGTGTTGGAGGATCAAAGGACCAATGGAGAGTGTCTGAGAGGGAGTAGTAGTGTGAGCACCCACGTGGAGAGCGGGACCGCTTTGGATGGAATTGACATAGTCAAACAATATAGGTTTTATAGGTGGGCTCCACTAGTAGATAATGAAATCTGACGTGGATATATATAATCAACGTCATTTGAATCTTTATGTATCAAAATGCGTGCCAACAAACGCCTATTATTTTAAGTTTAAAAAAATGCAAATTGTTAAATGTGTAATATTTATTCAAACAAATTATTATATATAAAATACAACTTGGATTTTTTTGTCCATGAAAATGTTTTACATTTATTTTTTAAGTGATTTATTTTTCTAAAGTAAAAAAGGCCAGAGATTAGTAAAAAAAAAACACAAAAAAAATTGAACCGTGAAATTATTTATAAAGGATAAATCTAAATTTGGTTATCGTCGTTTACTTCCAAGATTTCCCCCAACCACCAGGTGGGGTGTTTACACGCTCATTCAAAACAGCGCGTGATCGCACTTCTTCTCTTCTTTTATTTACTTCTTGTTGGTTTTCAATTCATAGTCTTATTGGTTTTTACATTTTCGGGCCAGTCTTGGCGTCTTCTATTTCTCACCGTGAATCTGATTGGAGGTTGGGGGAGTGGGGAGATTAAATGAAGACAAAATGAAGTCCAAATTCACATGAAATGAAAAATGGCTTCCATTTTTCCTTTCCCCAAGTGCCTATATATACATACCTTGCCCTTCGATGTCTCCTTATGTTTGAGTCTCTTCTCTGAGGGACTCCAATTAATATTCAAATCCATCCCTTTTATTGATTCTCTCTTTAGATTAGATTTTTAATTTTCTTTGTCCTTTTTGTTTTGTTTTTGTTTTTGTTTTTGGTATTGAATTGTATATTTGATTGTTTCATGGCGAAAGGCCGGCGGTTGACCACCAGCAGAAGCGAACGGTTTTTAGGAAGTTACGGTTACGGTCAAGGCCAAGGGGACACTGTCACGGACGAAGCGGAACTTGGGGAGGAAGATGTTTGGTCGATGGTTGATAACGTCGCGGACCGAGACGACCCAAGTATCAATAATTCTCAAAGCGAATGGAGTCCACGTGCTGAGGCTGAGATCAATGGCTATGGGAACTCCGACATGAGGGGTCGCCGAAATCCCCGGGGTGACCGCCACGTGGGCGGGCTTTCATTGGCTTTCGAGGATTCTTCCTCGACGAAGCCTAGGATCGTGCACCAGTTTCGTGGCCACGATGGCGTGGCTGCCCCAGCTTCGCCACGTGGGCACCATATAGCCACATCAGCGCCGGTGAACGTACCTGACTGGACTAAGATATACAGGGTCGACTCGGTGGAGTCGCTGCATGATTCGGATGATGGATTAGATGATGTTGAGTCGGAGATGGTACCTCCACACGAGTACTTGGCGCGTGCATACGCTCGGAGTAAGAAATCGGGTGGGGCTTCAGTTTTTGAAGGCGTGGGTCGGACCCTAAAGGGCCGGGACATGAGGCGGGTCAGGGATGCAGTATGGAGTCAAACCGGGTTCGATGGTTAACCAATTTGTTAGCCACTTGAAAAAGAGATAAAACCAGCTTGATTATAATTGATTAAAATGCGACTACATATAAATATTTTTTATACTTGGGCAATGATTCGGCTGAGTAGACGTAGTTGAGTCAACTCAGTAGCGAGTGAGCTCAAGCAGGATTTTGAATTGAGGGGTCCAAAAAATTTATGTTCTTGGATTGGAATTTGGAAGTTGTAGTGCGTTTCCAACTTCTCTTTAGTGGTAATTTTGGAACAAAATAAGTTCAGAAAAAAACAAGTTTGTTCTTAATCAAGGATTGTTGGACATAGTTTTCCATTTAATGGGCCAGCCTGATTTTACAATAACTCCAAAAAATGAACCAGGGTGACCCTTGGTTTTGAATTTTTTCGGTTTATTTCCAATATATGCTTAATCATACATAAATCAAAATTTTACCATTTTTGTCATGTCTGCATGAAAATCCCATACATGCTAATGGAAATTGGTTTCTAATATTTTATTTGGAAACTACTACTTTAACCATTTTAGCAAATTTCAATTCTGAACAAGCAGTAAGAAATAGTAAATAAGACAATAAGATGTGAAAAAAATGCATATTTAAAATCGTCTGAAAAAAATAAATTGGACAAAGTTCGAAAATATCACAGATGTTTAAAAATAAATAAATAATAAGTAATACTAGCTGTCAGCAAGCAATCCGAGAGGGGGTATCTTTCACTAGAGAGTCCAAAATCTGGTGTCACCAAGTAGCTAAGTGAAATTGAAGGAATAGAATGAGGGTAAAAATGGACAAATTAGGCGCGGTGGTCCATCCGGGGCAAGATGAAACCAAATTTGCTTTTGATGGAAGGTGGTGGGCGGACAGCCCAACACAACTAGACAACAAAGCCCAAGAGAGAGAGAGAGAGAGAGAGAGAAAGGGGGGGGAGTGGTTCTAGCAAAAGACAAAACAATGTAAAAAGGCAGGGTAGGATGCTTCATGGAGTTTTGCCTTTTTGCAGGAAAATGAATTCAAACTCACCCTTTTATTGGGCTCTCAAATTAAGCATCACAATTCGTTCCATCCATCCAAATTTTATAGATTGCTTGGGATATTTTGAGGGCCCATGGTTTGACGGCGTTGGCTGTTGGTTTTAAGTTCCATTTGTTTTCAGATTCTCATTTTGTGATCCATGCAGTTGAAATGACCTTTAAAAAGAAGTAAAAGATGAACAAAATCTTTTTCTATTGTCAAAAGTCCATTCTCAAATGGTATTTTCTTTTTCAGTGCCATCCTTGATTGGCTGTTAAGATTTCGAATGTAATTTTCTACACCCAAAATTGGGAAATAAAGGCTTTTGATTTAT
This sequence comes from Durio zibethinus, assembly GCF_047325235.1. Lineage (NCBI taxonomy): Eukaryota > Viridiplantae > Streptophyta > Magnoliopsida > Malvales > Malvaceae > Durio > Durio zibethinus. The sequence continues at coordinate 12,124,319 of NC_143187.1, forward strand.
TATAAAGTTTTCAAAGATTGCAAATTGAAAAGGAAATCTTTGCAATTTATAAGAATCTGGGCTCAATCACTCCAAGCTGATCATGGGTCGTTGTCCATGCCCCTTTTTCACTTTCTGTCTTTAATAGGCCCGATTACAGATTTAGATTTAAGTTCAAGTTCGGCCCAGAAACAATGAAAGACGCAAGGTTCAAAGTAGTCTATCCATTAAAATTTTTGAACTTTTCAGTAGAAATGGAGAGAAAAACAAAAGGAAAATCTGGGTTTTTTTATCTATGCAAAAAATGTCTTTGATGATTGGCCCTAACAATCGGGTTATCTCCAACTGGCCCTTGTTGTTGGTCCCTTTTAGTTTGTTTCACAAGCTTGAATGTCATTAGTCAAGCCGCAAGTCTCTCCATTGAGTAATTTTATTTCCACTTTTGACCCTATGTGCTGTTGGGTATTGGCTGCTTGATCAACTCTCTCAGCTTGCCAATTTGTGTCGTAGTCCTAGATTTTGACAGGATGGGTGGGTATTTTTGCTTGGTCACACTCACATTTACTCACAAAAACACATGATAAAATTGATATATACATCTTCTATCCACAACCATCCTTTTCACATGATGCAATTTGGATAAAAGGATTATAATGTATTACAAATTCTCTGAACTAGCTAAGAATTCATTTAATTAGTACATTATTTTTTTTGGATAATTCGTAATTTTTTTTATCCAAAGCTAGAAAAATTATGTTACAACTCAACAGTTTCACAATCTTTACATAGAATAAAAGAATATCATTTTATAGCAATCTATTCTAAGATAGCGGTATTAAGATTTCAAGTATCACATAAGTCTCTGTTTACCATAGCTACAACAATCTCGCTTAGCCCATATAATCTACTCCTAACAGCATCCATGACATGATCCACCACTTGTGTTGGAGTTTCTGCCATATGCTTAAATAGCCTGTGATTCTTTTCCCCTTATATTTGATATACACAAGTATTCCATGCTTTGCGCAATACGATAAAGATCAGTGCTCTCCCCTTTAATTTTCTTATTGCCCAACTTAGTTCTATAGTCCAATTCTCTACTCCTCTATTGATCCTACATAATTGAAGAATCATTTGCCAAACTTCTTATGTGAAAATTGATGCTGGGAATTGATGTTTGAGATGTGAAAATTAACTGCAAATAAAAAAACTTACAAAGAAAATAACTTACAAGGATTTAAATAATGACAGAATATGATTATTGGATTAAAAGGGATAAAAGTTTGTCACCAAGATTAAGAACTAAGGGATACTGAAACACCACTCTAAGAATTTTAATCAAGGATACAGAATAATAAAAGTTTACCACTTTAGAAAATTCACCTAAGATATATAGAACTTGACGAACAATCTAAAAAATTGTTTAAGGACAAAAAAAACTATATTTTATCTTTTACCAAAAAATAATAAAAAATATATAGGTTAGGAACATCTCTCAAAGCATGAAAACTTTTAGTTTGCATTGCTAGAATCATTTCTAAAATCATAAGATTTGTATGTAAACATAATCTACCCATTTACTCTTGAACCTGACCACAATCCCATTCATTTCATGATCTTCTTTTCTAGCTAGTGTGAATGCAATCTCTCTATTATAGCCCATCTTATTTATATGTGGATTTAGACTAAGGATAAGCCTATTTTATTTTTGGATAAGTCTATCCTAGTCTCAACCCAAGTTGTATGATGTGCAAATACTCCGGTGTCAATCTCCTCTGGTTGGAAAAGACTTGTCCTTAAGTCTGAACTAGTATTCTCATCATGGTAGGGTGATAAATCAATAACATTGAATATAGAAGATACTTCATAAGTGTCGGAAGCTCTATCTTGTAGGCATTTTTCCCAATACATTGGAGGATTCTAAACGGACCATCTGCTTAGGTTGTAATTTGCCAAACTCCCCTGGAGGAAATCTTTCTTTTCGCAAGTTAATCCACACCAAATCATGTTTTTTGAACTTCACATATTTAGATGTATGATTATTACCCTTTTATATTTCTCATTTTGCTGTAAAGTTCCAATTTTGACTTGTTCATGCATCATTTGATACCCTTAGCCATTTTTTCTCCACTAAATTGTTGATTAGTAGGGAGAGGAATTAAATCTAGAGGATTGATTGGATTATTACCATATATCAGCTCAAAAAAGCTGTAACTAGTGGTTTGATTTAGTGAGCGATTGTAGGTAAACTCTATTTGAGGTAAAACATGATTTCATTGCTTGATATTCTTTCTTATGGAAAAATGATTCAAACACCTCTTGTTAACCTTGATTTCATTTTCTTTTTGCAGCTAAGACAACTTATATGGTTGGAGATGATCCATTATTTTAAGGCCTAATTTTTGCATCATAAAAGTAGAAATAATGTTTTTAAAACTTTCACTATCAATTATAACATCACATACCTTATTATAAGCAGTGCTTTTAATGTGAAATTTATTCTTGTGCAACCATTCTTCTTTCTTTACATGCACATCACTCAAGCTGTATTGTATAACAAATGAGGATTCAAGATCACTATAGGTCTCCTTAATATCTTTTTCAAGATCATAGGGTACTTCAATAGGTTCTTCTTCAGTCTCTTTAAGATCTTCATCTTCAACCAACAAAATTATTTTGAGATTTGGACTCTCATAATATATATGCCCAATTTCTTGGCACTTGAAGTCTCTTTAGGTTTGAGTGTTGATAGCACTAGATTATGATTTGTTAGGAATGGCTTATTCTTTCTTTATAGGTAGATTTTAAGGGAGTTTGGTAGAAACACTGATCTTGGGCATGCTTCCCTTGTTAATGTATTCTTCCATTGAAAAATCCCTTTGCTTCAAGTTATAGAGCCTAAGGAAGACGTCTTGCCAAAAATTGTTTAGGAGATACTTCCTCTTCAACTATCTTTTCATATTTTCCTAAGTTACAAATTTTCTCCTACCTTCTCTTTTCCTTTGCTTCTTCAGATTTTTCCACCAAAAGGATGCATGTTTTCTAAGTTTGATGGCCACTAGCTTCACTTTGCGATGTTCAGGGATATCATGGTATTCAAATATGCGTTTTACCATGTGTAGTCAATTTAAGAATTCTTCATGTTGCATCTTTTCCTCGAACTCAAGAACTTTTATCTTCATATTGAATATGCTAGGATAAAGCTGGTTTCTGTGTAAATAGTTTCTAACTTACCGTGGGTGAGATAGGGTGTTATCATCAGAATCACTGTTGTTTCCATAGAATAGATTGGTTTCTCCTTCATCTTCTTCGTTTCTTCTTTGTTGCCTCTTTGTCTCTTTTTTTTTTTTTATATGTAGTCGATATTGTAGTTGAAGGATCTATTACTGCACCTCTTCTATGAAGGCATTCTTTGAGTCAATATTGGTAGTTACTATAACATCGATGTTGGCTTCAACCTCTTCTGTTGGTGCTAGATGACGATGACCTGTCATAGCTTTGATACCAATTTGATACCAAAAATTAATATTTTAAATGTGAAAATTAACTGCAACTTATAAATAAAACAACTCACAAAGATTTGAATAATGACAGAATATGATTATTGGATTAAAAGGGATAAAAGTTTACCACCAAGACTAAAAATTAAGGGATACAAAAATATCACCTTAAGAATTCTAATCAAGGATATAGAACAATAAAAGTTCACCACTTTAGAAAATCCACCTAAAAGATACAGAACTTGAAAAATAATCTAAAAGATTGCTTAAAGACAAAGAAAACTCTATTCTGCCTTTTACCAAAGAATAATAGAAAATATATAGGCTAGGAACATCCCTCAAAGCATAAAAACTTTCAAATTGCATTACTAGAATCATGCCTAAAATTATGAGATTTGCATGTGAATATAATATACCCATTTACTCCTGAACCTGACTAGAATCTTATTTATATTCATGATCTTCTTTTTTAGCTAGTGTGAATATAATCTCTCTATTCCAACCCACCTTATTTATGTGTGGATTTGGACCAAAGATAGGCTCATCTTATTTTTGGATAAATCTGCCTTAGTTTCGACTCAAGTTGTATGATGTGCAGATACTCCAATATCAATATGATCCCTGGACTCTTCACTTTGACGAAGACAGTCACTTGCCTTCAACCTTCATTCACCATGCCTGCGATTTGTCTGCTATTGGAAGCCTATTTAAAATAGCCATCCAAAACACCAGAGTGTGTTTTGGGATATGGTATTTAAATCTTATAAGTTTATGCCACTTAATCTTCCTTTGTTTAGGTCTTCTCTTTTTCCACACCAATGCAGCCGAATAACAATTCATTGAGAAAGGTCAAACCTTAACTTCATTTTCCAATTTGGTGAACTGTTGAGCAATCTACCTAATTTAAAAAAGTTTCCTCCAACTTCAACTACTGTTTTGTTGAGCTGATACCTGCCATTCAAATTTCAAATGCATAAATAAATTAATAAGAGAGTAATCAACCCTATTGGAAGTTGGCAGAGTTATTAAGATACTATCGTGGAATGATATTTCTCTGCTATTGCCTTCTGATACTATTCTATTTTGTGATTGATTCAAATAAAATGTTGCTACTGATGTACTAACCATTGAAATTCATCTCAGGGAAGCTATATCGTGATATAGTAGGTAGTGCTTACTCTGTAGCTGCCGTAGTTCTGTGACGTAGTTACGGAAAGGAAATTGACATCTGGGTGGTTGAGTTATTTTGTACATTCTACTTATTGGAGCCCCTCCATTTTGGGCTGGTAATAGAAAAACATCAAGTCATTGCTAGTTTTACATGTTTTAGCAAGTTGTTGCAGTTCCGTTGTCTGTCATATTCAAATCTTTGGTTATGGTCCCAGGAGGTATCGGGTCTATATTGTTGGTCTGGCTCCCCTCAGAAATTCAATTTTCTGATGGTTTCTTTATAAAATTTTGATCCATTTATATGACATTATATGATCTGCTGATTATATTCTGATATTATGTTTGCCTTCCTATGACACTTTTGATTAACATGTGATGTTGGTATGGTCAGAGCATCCTTGGATGAGACAAGGTAGAGAAGCATCAGACAAGCCAATAAATAGTGCCGTTCTATCCAGATTGAGGCAATTCAAGGCAATGAATAAGCTGAAGAAGCTTGCATTGAAGGTACAATATCTAACTGCATTGAAGAAGCTCCTTAAATTCAAAAGTTTGTGTTAAAACTATTGTTAAAATTGCGAAATGGGTGTAAATGTGGTACGTATAGGTTTTTGGACCAGTGGTGATAGTGCCCTTCCTAGTAATACTGAAAAATTGCTATAGTTGAATATTCCTTAGGCACATTTGGCATACAGGAAGTATAGAGAGAACAAAGTTACAATTTTCTAGTTCTCATTTTGCTGTTTGTTCTTACAAAGAAGTTGAGAATGGCATTTTGATACTGCCACCATTCCCAGGGCAACTATCAACTATTGGTCTATGCTGCACCTAGCATCCCCCACCATCAAACTATGGCCATCACTGATCAACCCTATGTCCATTGCCAGCTCTTTGATGAGCAGCTCACACCAGCACTACTAGTCCACACCTTCAAGTGCTGCCTGACCATGAGTCCATGGTTTCTTCTGTCATGACCATGCACATGATAAAAATCTCCATTTCTATTACCAAACAATATCATGTCAATGAGAGTATGCCTTTGCTTATATTACAGCCTACTTTAATCTACCGAAGGATGATAATTTATGCAGTGTACTTGTTGACTTACAACAGATATCCTGAAAGTATTAGACCTTTGAGTTATACCTGCGTAGATGGTTCTTTCTATCTTCATTTAATAATGTTGGTTTATTTGAAATTCCCTAGGTTATTGTAGAAAATCTATCTGAAGAAGAGATTAAAGGTCTTAAAACAATGTTCACATAAACGGACACAGACAAGAGTGACACAATCACCTATGAAGAACTGAAGACAGGTTTGGCTGGTCTTGGATCAAAGTGCTCTTAAGCTGAAGCTAAGCAATTAATGGAAGCTGTAAGTATTTATTTACCCCTCAACTTTTACCACTTCTTAATTTGCTTATAGTTGATCATTGCTTGCATCTTACACTCAAATGGTGTCCTTGGAATTATATACTATGCATTTCAGGCTGATGTGGATGAAAATGACATGATAGACTATATTGAATTTATCTCAGCTACAATTCATAGATACAAACTTGAAAAAGACGAGCAGCATTCCAGTATTTTGATAAAAATAATAGTGGGTGAGTTCTGAGTTTTCATGTTTTCATTATTATAGCTGCATGGTTTTACTGATCTTATGCTACTAAACTGTATGCCGTGGACATTGAACTAATTATTTCTACTAAAAAGCTTATGAATTTTTTTTTGTAACTGTTAAATGTTAAAAATACACATGCAAGCAATGCCCACCTGAGTGGTCCTGTTATTCTCGGGTATATCTGTAACTCTTATGTATTTTGGTTTTCTATCATATTGTGTACAAGTAACATCAGATTTTTCATTTATCACTTTCTGGATCTTCTCTTAGATGCTTGAGAATAATTAAGAAGATTCTTGAGGTGCTAAAATTTTGAGGGGTTTCCAGGACAAAGTCTTAGACTGCCCCTTGTTTGATTTATTTTATCTATATGTATATTGTTGTTACAGGTACATTACTGTTGTTATTTTTGAAGCAAAAAAAACTTTACTCACTATTGCATTTCTTAACATCAGAAACATTACAATTTAAAGCTTAATTAATAACTACCCACTAAAATCATAATCCTAAGATTAAGCCATGACCACCAGCATGAATAACAAAAAAATAACCAACACCAGAAAAACAGGAACAACATGAAACATTCAGTGAATCCACATTAGCAGTCTTAAACACATCTTCTAACACTCCTCCTTGCTTTAGGAGCTGCAAACACCAAGTTTTGTCCTCAGAAATTCAAACTTGCTAACTGGCAGTGGCTTGGTAAAAACATTTGTAACCTGATCTTCTGTTTTGCAGTAGACAAGAACAATAGCTCCATCTTTCTGTACTTCCCTTAAGAAGAATAATTTAATATTAAAATGTTTAGTTTTCCCGTGAAACACAGGATTTTGAGAGATAGCAATGGCAGCTTGATTGTCAACAAGAATCTTCGTGCTTTCCTACTGCTCTAAGTTAAGATCGATTAAAATCTTCCTTAGCCATTAAGCTTGATTAACAGCAGCTGTTGCAGCAATAAACTCTGCTTCAGCTGTGGATTGAGCTACAATTTCTTGTTTTTTCGAGCTCCATGAGAAAACACCAGAACCATGTGTGAAACAATAGCCTGAAGTGCTCTTCATATCATCAATGGAACCTCTCCAATCACTGTCTGAGAAACCAACCAGCTTGAACTCTTTGCTCTTTATGTATTTAATGCCAAAATCACTTGTGCCTTTCACATATCTAAGCACCCTCTTTGCAGCCTTGAGATGCCATTCACTTGCACAATGCATAAACCGAGACAAAATACTTACAACATTTAAAATGTCAGGTCGAGTTGCTGTGAGAAACATTAAGCAACCAATCAAGCTTCTGAAATATGCCTGATCAATCTTCTCTGTTCTATCTTCTTTACAGAGCTTTTCCTTTGAGTTCATTGGTGTCCTCATTTCTTTACATTCTTCGAGTTTAAACTTCTTCAGAATCTCCTTGGCATATTTCTTCTGACAGATGGAGACCTCATGTTCATTCTGTTTGATTTCCATTCCAAGAAAAAAAGTCATCAATCCAAGATTTATCATTTCAAAAAACTCCATCATCTCTTGCTTAAACTTCTCCACAATACTTGTGTTGTTTCCTATCACAAGTAAGTCATCCACATATAGTGAGATGATAAGAATGTCAGCTCCATTATGCTTGACATATAATGTTGATTCAGATAAGCTTTTGACAAATACTAAGTTCTGTAAATGGTCATCAATCCTGCTATACCAAGCTCTTGGAGCTTGCTTCAATCTATAAAGTGCCTTTTTAAGAAGATAAACCTTGTCTTCTTCTCCTTCCTTAACATAGCTTTCTGGTTGTTCTACATAAATCTCTTCTTGTAAAAAACCATTCAAGAATGCTGACTTGACATCTAATTGGTGCACTTTCCAATTCTTTTGTGCTGTAACAACGAGTAAGAGCCTGATGGTGTTGAGTCTAGCGACTGGTGCGAAGGTATCTGAGTAGTCCACATCGAGTATTTGAGCATATCCTTTGACCACGAGTCTAGCTTTATACTTGTTGATTGAGCCATCAACATTAAGCTTAGTTCTGTACACCTATTTGACTCTAATTACTTTTCTGTTTTGGGGTCGATCAACCAACTCCCATGTTTCATTCTTTTCAATCATGAATAGCTCTTCCTTCATTGCAGCAATCCAATGTTGATCCATCTTGGCCTTTTAATAATTTGTAGGTTCACACACAGTAATATTGCATCTTTGATAAACATCAGAAAGTAGTATGTACCTCTGATAGGACTGTCATCTACCATTTCATTCTCCCAGTCTCTAATGCTAGAAAACTTGAGCTTGTGCTCTTTTAAGGTTGGATCCATCTTTTTTTCATCATCCCAGTTCCACTCTTCATCTTTCATAAAGTGCACATCCCTTCTTATAATAATTTTTTCAGTTTGTGGCTGGAAAATTTTATAAGCTTTTGCAACTGAGTTGCAGCCAATAAAGATGCCTGGAAGTGCTCTTTTATCTAATTTATCTTTCTTGGTCTGTGGAACATAAGTGAAGCACAAACATCCAAATATTTTAAAGAAATTCAGAGATGGTTTATAACCATACCATGCCTTAAAGGGTGTTTGATCCTTCATTGCTCTTGTGGGAAGCTTGTTTTACAAAAAAAATAATAGTATTTACTGCTTCAGCCCAAAATTGCTTTGGTAAGTTCTTCTCATATAGCATACATTGTGTCATCTCCAATATGAATCTATTTCGTCTCTCATTTACTCCATTTTGTTGTGGAGTGTATGGAGCGATTAATTGATGTTAGATGCCTGCCTCTTCACAAAAATGAGTGAATGCTTCAGAGGTGTACTCTTTACCATTGTCTGATATGAGAGTTTGAATTCTACAGCCACTCTCGTTTTCAACTCTGGCTTTAAAGTTCCAAAAAAACTTGAGCCACCTCTGACTTGTACTTTAAAAAAAAGATCCAACACATACGGGTGAAATCATCAATGAATGCAACATAATAAAGACTACCTTTCAGAGAAGGCGTTCTTTGTGGGCCTGCAATGTCAGTATGAATTAATTGTAACTTCTTTGATGCTTTTCATGTTGCCTTGGGAAATGGTTTCCTACTTTGCTTTCCAAACTGACATGCTTTGCAGTTTGGAATATGATCATCAAGTTTTGGAAAATCATTTACCATATTCTTGGATTTCATCTGCAGCAGCCCCTGATGATGATAGTGCCCGAGCCTCTTGTGCCATACTTCAGTGATATTTTCTTTGATTGGGAAAGCAGTTTGCTCCTTCTCCAATAGATTTAAAGCAAAGCTTTTCCCTTTTATTTTTACTTTGAAAATATCTTGGCCAACTGCATCTTTAATCAAGCAACTTTTATCTTCGAACACAACTTTATAACCCTTTTCAATTAGTTGTCCAACACTTAACAAGTTTTGATCAATTTCAGAGACATATAATACATCAGAAATGAACTTTGTACTTGAACAAGTTAAAATTGCAACTGTTCCTTTTCCTTTCACAGTTATGTACTTATTATTACCAACTAGAACTTTCGATGAGTTTGCGTTGCTTAGTTCCTTGAATAGATCCTTGTCATGTGTCATGTGGTTAGTACAACCACTATCTATAAGCCAACTCTCACTTGATTCGATACCGGAGAAATATATAGCTGCAAACAGGTGATCTTTCTCCTCTTGATCAGCAATCTTTGCATCTTCACCATGTTGCAAAATTTTGTTTTTGCAGATAACAGCTTCATGCCCTATCTGATTACATTTAGTGCATTTAGCATCAGGTCTTCTCTAACATCTAAATGGAGGATAACCCTTCTTTCCACAATGTTGGCAAGGTGAATAGGATTTCTTCTGATTTTCATTCTTTTCTTTTGCATTGGCTGATGCAGTACTTGCCCCATTTCCTTCAAAATCCTTTTTCTTCTTTCTTTTACTTTTGGCCACATTTTGGTGCTTGATTGCCAAAGCTCCTTCAATTGTTGTATCTTCCCTCATCAGTCTTCTTTGTTCTTGTGCTTGTAAAGCATTAAGCAATTCTGTTAAGAAAATTTTTTATAGATCCTTTGTATTCTTCAAGGCAGTGATGGTTGCTTCATATCTTTCAGGAACTGTAACAAGAATTTTTTCTACAATTCTTGAGTCAGTAAATTCAGATCCAAGAAGCCTTACTTTGTTTGCGATACTCAAAAGCTTATCAGAGTAATCTTTAATCGTCTTGGAGTCCTTCATTCTTTGAAGTTCAAATTCCCTAATCAAGTTAAGGACTTGCATCCCTTTAATTCTTTCATCTCCTTCATATTCATTCTTGAGATAATCCCATATCTCTTTTACTGACTTCAGAGACATGATACGAGTGAAGATGATGGATGAGACTGCAGCAAACAAGCAGGCCTTTGCCTTTGATTTCTTTGTCTTCTTTTCTTTCTGTGCTTTAATCTGTGCCATGGTGGGATTGTTTGGAAGTGCAGGAATTTCATAGTCTTCTTCCACTGCTTCCTAAAGATCTAAAGCTTCCAAGTATGTCTCCATACGTACTGCCCAAATCTGGTAGTTGTCTCCGTCGAACACCGTCGGAGCAATTACGGAGAAACTGGCTTCAGCTTCCATAACACGTCAATTTCACACACAGATCCCTTAAGAAGAAAGCTCTGATACCAAATGTTGTTATTTTTGAAGCAAAGAAAACTTTACTCACTGTTGCATTTCTTAACATCAGAAACATTACAATTTAAAGCCTAATTAATAACTACCCACTAAAATTATAATCTTAAGATTAAGCCATAACCACCGGCATGAATAACAAAAAAATAACCAACACCAAAAAAACCCACATTAGCAGTCCTAAACACATCTTCTAACAATTACAAAGGACAAATCAGAGAAAGCCATCAAGGAATATGGAATGGGTGATGAAGTCAGCATCAGGGGAGTAATCTCTGAGGTGTATACAGATAATGTAAGTATGTTTCTGGATCAAACTCGAAAACTTCTTATGTATTTATTACATTACTGGTGCTGATGCCATTCGAATTGAACAGGATGGGAGAATTAACTATGAGGAGTTCTGCACAATGATGAGAAGTGGAGCACAACAAACTGGAAAGCTTTTTTAGATTGATTGCCTTTGATGGTTCCATTACAAGCAACAACTGAGTTGCTGAAGACTGAAGTGACCTAATTAACAGTGCCAGCAGCGGTAGAGCAATCACACCGGAAGGTATGGGTTGGATACAGACTCATAAGTCCAGGATTATTTTCTTTAGGGTCCTTAGCTATCCTGATTCTAAAAGTGGGTACTTTGAGAATATGAGGCCATAAGTTAGAATTGATTTGAGTTGCAGTATTGTTTGTGTATATCTACTTTCTGAATAATTTATCTATCAGTTTCGAAGTCTAAGGTGATTCTTTTTATCTTTATGACTATGAAATGACTTAACTCTATCGTGTTCTTTCTTTCATTACTCTTGCATAATATTTCAATACTACTGCAGTTTAGATCTTGTCTGCAGCTGGTGTTGACAATTAATAACTTGAGATAAGCGATAAAATTTGTTTCAGACTCATTTCATTGAAAGGAGGTACAATTCATTTTTGATGAATCAGTAGTAAATATTAAGGAATTTGTTGATAGCCTTGACTAGGACCGAGTTTATGGATGGTTTGGAGCCACTGCATCCGTCTTCCAAAAATTTGTCCCCCAGGCTGTCGGCTGTTGATAGATAAGAAATGCCAAACGTAATAAGGAAGAAAAAGAAAAACTTGGGTTTGTGAAACAAATTGTTACGGTAAATATACTTGGCGCAGAGAAGCTCTTACGAGCCGAAAAGATTGAACCGTCTGCTTCGATTTCCAGTTCACAACAACATGACAGACATTGATGGAAAACTGTTCAATCTTGTATGGCTGAAATTACTTGCTAGGAGTTGTTAAAGCTCTCAGCCCCATATCATTAGGGAAAACACAAACATAAACAAGGCATCCGAGGATTGAATATCGTAAATATCGTAAGATCAGGCAACCTTATCAAACACACTTCGCTAGAACAAAACAAATTGCCTCTTACAGCACCCCAGGGCCACTTGCAATTCTTTAGCAACAAGGTTCTTAATATTTTACGGGTTTAAACCAGAAAGCCGGTGAATCAAAGGTGTGTGTATTCATTATTATAGAACTCCATTGTTCTTCAACAGCACATTTTCCACGGAACCCGAAGAAGAATATCTTAAAAAATTCTTATATTATCCTGTCACCGTCTTCTGGTAAAAGTACTACCTTGCACATTTCAGAGTGTGATTTGTATTGAATCGGACAAGGGCTGATTCGTCTATTTCATCATGAACTAAATTAATGTGGTTTATGAAACATTTGTTTAAGGGGGTGGGCTTTAGTTTAAAATTAGAAGGATGGTATCCAAGGTTTTAGCTTCATATTCCCCTGACAAAAACTGCATTAGAGACAACCATTTAAGTTAGCTTTCCACGTGAGGTTCTTTTTCTATATTGCATCTGTATTGTAGTCCCCATTAAGCAAATTACATGCACGTGTGCACACATATTCTTTATACCTAGGAAAAGCAAGTGCTGCTCCCTAGTCAAGACAGACAGCAAATTTTCCATCTTTTTGTTTCAGTAATGATAACCATAATAACCCATGGTCAGTCATTTTGAATTTATGTATTCATAATTGGGGCAAATTTTTTAAAAATTATGACCTTCAAATGAGCTTTTACCAGTTCAATACAGTAACCACATTAATTTATTTATTGAAAGGGGTGCTTGATTATATATCTCTACGATTAATTCTGTGCCGATGCACATCCCTGAAAGTTTTTAGATGAAGTTTTCATGCATTTTGGAATCAATTTCAGAGGTGATAACCCATCTGAACACAAAATTCTTCGAGCTTGGAAATATATATTGAGTTTCACCAACTTGCTTAGACAATCACTTTGAGTTATAGCGTAGATTCAATAAGTTGCATGCTCATCAACATAAACAAAATTCATGCCACTTCTCAAATTCCTTCAATGGCAAATAACATAAAACTTGGATATCATCACAATGGAAGATGGTTAGATTCTTCATATACATAAACCATGAATAAAAGTTACAGAGATCTGATCATTTCCAAGAGTAGTGTGTCAGGTAAAAGCGTATAGCCATTGGCATTCTCCCACTACCTTTTGATCTGTGTCCTATTAGGAAGTAGGTAAATTCTTACATCCATTCTAGCTGTACAATTGACATTTCTGGTTTTTCTTTGTTCTATTTATATAGTTATTTATTGCTCAACCAGTGCCTCGGATGCTTAAAAATGGAGGCACAGCCTCACCACTATATAACAAGACAATGCAACTTTTGTTATATAAAAAATTGCTGTCATGAGAACAACCAAACGATAAACTAATAAGCTTGGGGACTTTACATGTCCTAAGGTAGAAACATGAATGCCAAACTTTTCTGTGTTTTTTTTCCTTAGATTATTTCTGATCTTTTGTAGTTTGATACTGCCAAAAAAAAAAAAAAGGAAAAAAGGAAAAGAAAGTGGACAGATAGAGAAAGACGCACGTGGGGTTCCATGCCTCACTGCTCACCATTCTCTTTTTCTTTTACAAAACCGAAACATAAACCATACGCCAAAGACTCATCGTTTTTTATCACTAAACCTCTAGCTCTTTCCCTATATTAAAGATAAGTTTATTGCCTTATTCTCACTTCTTAGTCCTCTCATTAATTTTTTCTTGTTTATAAGTAAACAAGTTGCTTAAACTTTGACAGTTTTTGATTAAATTATTCAAGAGAAACTTCCCTTGTTTTCTCTTTTGACATAGAAATAGTTGGTGTTTCTTCATGTTGACTTAGGCATTTTAACATCAACAGTAAACTAAATCTACTTTCGGTTTACCAAACCACCTTTTTTTTTTTTTTTTTGAAGCTTTTTATCTGAGGTTTTCCTTGGAAGGTACTTTGGTTTTGTGGTATTTGGTTCAAAGCTTTAGATTATTCATTTTTCAGAGTAGCTTATCATTTCCATTAATGGTGGAACTTCAAACTTGCGCTAGCTTGGTCAATGCTTCTGCATTGTGTGCAAAAGAGCAAGAAATGAAGGGTCAGAGTAGTGTAAATGTCGTTGCGGAGATTGCAGCTGAATTGCAAAGGGAGAGAGAAAAAAATGCTGAGCTTATGGAGAGAATATCATTACTTGAAGCCCAAATTCAAGAAAGGGATAATAAATCTCTTCTAACAAATGAACAAGTATGAGTTCCCACTCCATATTTTGTGTTTGGGTTTAGTCTGTTTTTATAGTCCTCTCATCTCTTTATTAAGTCATTTGCAACCTATTGATTTTGAACTCAATAATATGCATCCATTTCCAGAAAAATACATGATCAAATGTACATTTCATTATTTTATCTCCGGTTTGCTTTGTCTATTATGCATTCTTTTGACGCCTTCATTGGAAGCTGTTATCATTTCTCATTCACAAGACAAATAATGGTATTGTCTATTTGTAATAGGATTGGACAGTTGATTTTACTATAGGAGCCATTAGATAACCGAACAAAACAGATAGGAGATCTTCTATGGCATTTATATTGTAGAATAGATTTTGGAATAACCTTAAATTTCTTGACTTCTCAAGATCTTGGTCTTTGATAAATGGTTCAATGGACTTTAATTCCGCCAATGAAACATGGTATTGTAATTCATAGAGCTTATATATATCTGCTGTTTTTTCATTTTCAAATGCAAGTCTGCATATTCTAAGCAACTAAACTTTAGCAGTTTTTCACATTTACAGAAACTAATGTAATGGGTTTGCCTAACTAATATTTCTGAGACAGAAAAGAAAAAGACCTAAAAGAATGATCATCATATGGATGAACTTAGTGTCCTTTCACCTGTTAGCTGAATCCAAACAAAATTCCACTGCCACTGTGCTTAATGGCCCTGCCTCTTATGTTCTCTCACAGGTCAGCTTTCTTGATACCACAGAAAGAAGCTTCAAAAGGTTCAAAAGACAGAAGATAGAAACAAATAGTCATAGAATTGAAGATGGAAATACTGAAATGGCCTCTAAGGCAGAAAATGATACAGCACACATACCTCACATTGAGGAAAATCAGGAAGACCGCTTAGTTAACTGGATGAGCATGGATGAGACCCTTTTTTCACATTTTGATAAATTTAAAGAGAGTGAAATTGCTGCATTTCGTGAGGATACAGTTGACAGTGATGATGAAGATGAATATTATGAAGAGGATGATTCTAACACTGGTTATAAAGATAGGGAAAGTGAAGAGAGTCCAAGAAGTGCTTGTGAAGAACCACCTCATGAGGAAGGTGTTGGCCAGGGAATGCATATATCTTGTCTGCAAAGTCGTTCCAGTAGTCGAAGTGAGCTGACATTTACAAGCACTAGCCAGTTAATAAAAGAAAATAGAGAAAAGGATTACACACTACAGGAACAGGATATACAAGTAGCTTTAAACAGAAGCAATCTGAACTATGACATGAAGGAAACAGAAAAAAATGGACCCAAGTCTCCAGCAGATATGCCACCTCATGGGCAAGAGCCTTGTCATATGGTACCTGGAAAGACATCATGGAATAAGAAACCTCCAAAAGTTCCTTTCTGTCCAAAAGAAATAAAGAAAATACTTGAATCAGATGCCCTTTTATTGAAAAATGCTCAGTCACACACCATAAGGAAGATCATTGTTTTGGCATCCCTTGGCATAAGGCATGGATGTGAAGATATGTATGAGTTGGACTTCAATCACTTCAGCATTTTAAGGAAGGGGGATCCATACGTGTCTCCAAAGAATCCAGGGGTAAGCAACCTAATTTTATAATGTTAGTGAAATGTCCTCTGCTTTCTCTGCTACTAATATAATTTCTTCATATATATGAGTTTTAGGCTTCTAGCCATGATCAGAGCTAATCGTTTAATGGTTGCTTTCAAACTTTCACCGCTCTAATGCATTGTTGATGTTATTAGAACTTATGGCCTAAATTTAAGTTATATGGAGGATACATTATCTTTTGATAAAATAGTAATATATTTTGAAATAAAAACTTCTTCAAATGTAGATTTTTTTATTTTATTTGAATCAAGTCATAATCCCTCAACTTCATTTAAATCCAATTCTTCAAAATGCTTTGTTTTCTAAAAGACATTCACCTGCATATTTCTTCCGTATGGTGGTGTTTCTATGATTTAAGCCTTCAGTTCAAAAGCTGACTGAAAGGCATGCAGTGTTTTAACCACTGTCAGGTGCCAATGCAGCCTTCAACAAACTATTATAATTGTTTGCTTCACTGTAATCTTTGGATGTAGAACAGATCAAGTGAATTATTGCATATGATTTTTTCCATTCTTTCAATGTTGTAACAAGAAAGTACTTAAAATTCATTTATTACAGGAGCATGTCTTATATGAGAATCCTGGAATCCAGAGGAAGGTTTTCTATCCAAATCGACAGAATCCAACACTATGTCCGGTCCAAATACTTGAGGAAGAGAAAGCTATGCGTCCTTCTGATCCCAGCTGTCCATCATGCCTATTTTTATGCATCAAGTATGGTGGAAGGACAAGAAATCTTCCTCAAAATGAGTAAGTACTGCTTCGACAATTGATTTTCCATGCTTACCGGTAAAAAGACTGACTGTCATCATTGTTAGTAGAAAAACTTACCTTGTGAACGTTTTTCATAAACACAATAGTTTTAAACTTAATCTTCACTTAAAAATACTTGAGCTTGTACCTCATCAGCCTAAACTAGAAATATTTTTGGGTTGAATTTTCCCAGATATGTCAGGCAGCGAATGGGAAGAAATAAACTAAAGTCTTTTGGACCTGTCATGTGCCGAATGGCAATGCTAGTCCATATTCGCAGCGGGAGCTTCTTCTTCAAGGCCTTGGGCATCACACTTCTGTTCATGGCAGGTTTTCCTGATGACCTTGTTCAACGAGAAACAAAACACAGGAATTTAGACTTGCTGCAAAAGTATTATAGGTAAGGAGTTCCACAGAAATGGTAGACTTGCAAGACAAATATTCACATATAGAATGGAAGAAGAGGAGATAACATTGTGAATCTCCATTATGGACTTGTAGATATCACCTTCAGCTTCTTTCAAATTAGCCCTAAAATAAATGGATTTAGGTTGCACTTTGCCACTGTTATGATGTCTCACTTTTGCAATTAATTTTCGGCAGTTCACTCAATATTCATCCTTCATATTACAGGACAGACGAGGATGCTGAAGGTGAAGAGTTGTTTCTTTCACATTCAATCGCTTCCAACACTGTAAGATCACAATTCCTAGAACACATCGTTCTACATTTCAGTTATAGTTTTTGAGGATTTTAGTTTCCTTCACTGGTGTCACAATTTTAATGCACGATTCTAGTTATCAAGGAGAAAGATAAAATGACTCTGCATGGTAGGAAAATTGGCTATGGCCTATGAGCTATTTCTTAATATACAGAAAGGAGATTTGGAAGTTGGAACCACATTCCCATAAAAACCAGTTATGATCTGAGTCATTTGAGCACTAAAATGACTGCTTAGGAAAGGAGTTTGCAGTTGTGTCTAAATTTGTATCTTGTCCTTGATTCTACAATGGAATTTGACTTCAGAAAATTAAGTAGATAAGGTGAGGGATACATCATTCTGATGGAAATGGTAGAATGCATTTGTTATCCAGTGATGCACAATAGCAGAGGTTGCTCTATAGGTACTATGATCTCATCTTGAATCCATTGCCAATTTTATGGTTTCTGAATTCTAATTATCTTTTTCAGCAGGCTAGTCCTAGTTCTCAGCAATTAACTGGGAAGACTACCTCAACAAAAACAAAGGGAAGAAGGCAGACAAACTCCAATAGCAAGTCTCATAATTTGCCAAAAGCCTCATTTCAACAATCAGCACCTTCGAGTTCAACACATCCTAACCAATTTGGGCTGATGGGCTACACCTCCATTCAAACTCATGCAATGGCAGCATTTCAGTCCCCATCATCCCAAGCTCCAGCTGATACTACACCAGTCTCAAACATAATGATGAAGAGTCTCGGTAATATGGTCTCCTACCATAATCAAACCCCATATCACTTGTTTCCGCCACAACCAGCAAATACTTACATGCCTATGGTATATTGGCCTCCGCCAAATGTCTTTCCCCTCAGTCCTTATCCAACTACTTATGGTTATCGATCTCATCCAACTAACGCAAATTACATCTCTATCCATCCTCGGCCATATCATAATCAGCTTTCCTCCAGTTTTTTTATCCCTAAGACAATGGAAGGTAATGAGAAGGATGTTTCGGCATCCTCAGAAGGTGATAGTGACTCAGATAGCAGTTCAAGCAGAATGGAGGAACCAAAAGAGGCATTAGCAAGTTGCGGGTAGCGGACCAAATATGCGAATACAATATTTCTTGTAAATTACCATCACAAGAAAAAGAACTTGGTACAAGAAAGTTGCTAAATTATGCACTTTGAGCCTTTTCTTACCCATTGTGTGCATCACTTAAAAAGCTAAAGCTCCCATGTTCGTTCCACTTGTTATTAGATCACGGTCAGGAGTCTTTTTGTCCTGACATTGCATCATTTATATGATGAATAATTCACCAACTTGCCTCAAACATGCAAGATCAGTTATTATAATTTGATGAACATTCTGCCCATCAAGTTTACGTGACCTGTACTTATTTTCTGACAATTTTTATTTTTGTCTACTTTTTTTACCTGAAAAATAATAGATTATATCGGTTCATAACATATGCAAAGAAATCTATGCGTGAAACAAAAACAACTTAGAACACAAACTCAAACCACATTTATACTGAAAACACACCTCCATCGACATCAAACAAAAGGATCAAAAACAATCAGACAAACATTACACTCACCATTCCCACCAAAACCGGCACTATCATATTTTCCCTACCATACCCAAAACCTATCACAAGACTCACAACACATAAAAAAGCAAAAACCACGGCCCTTACAAATTGTGAGGAACCCAGTAGAAAAGAGAATAAAAAAGCAAAAAAAAAAAGAGCAATTTCGGCTGAACAGTAAAAGGCTTGGACTGTTCGGGCAAAGATTTGGCTAGCAAAAGAGGAAGGGAGAAGAGAAAAAAAGAAAGAAGGAAGAAGGAGAAAGAGAAGAGGAGTGGCAACCAGTTACTAGGCAAGGCCCAGATTCGACTAAGAGAGAAGAAAGAGAGAAGGAAAAAGAAAGACGAAAAAAGAAGATAGGAGATGAAGAAGCTCCAAAAGCTTCTCATCTTTTTTCCTTCCCAAATTTGTCGTCCAATTTCTTTTACGACATTGATGAGTTGTTGAGTAATTCTACTTGCGGATAACTTTTACTGGATCTTAACTCGTGCAACACCGCGGGAGTTTTTCTAATGATTTCAAGTAGGAAAATATTAACTCAAAGTTAATGAAGATGGAAATTATCTTGCACAAAGTTTTGATACCGTAGGACACCTTCACTTGGTAATCACCGACTATTCTCTCAATAGTGAAAAGATGACCATGCAAAATTAACTAAATTAAGAAATGTATACCCCTAGAGTTCAATTGGAACGATCAAAATCATAAAGCTCAAAAGTACCTTTTCATGGCGATCTAAACACAAGTTGTTTGCAGAACATCATTTCATACAAAATTAAAGACAAACCTATAAGGGAAGCAAAAAAAAAAACCTTAAAAAAAAGGTAGAAAAAGATGTCATTAAACACAACATTTTCAACATATTTAAAACAAATAAACATTAAAAACTATAGTTGAGAAATTGGAAATAGACGAGAGAAGTAATAAATAAGAGAGAACATTATTTGAATAAGAAGTATAAAAAACCAAATCAAGAAATAAAAAAAAAAAAGATAATTAACTCTATAAATATTAAGAATTACAAACTAAATAAAAAGTAATAAACTAAAATAATGCGTATTAATAACTAAAATAACATATCACATGGTTGAACTTATCAAATAAATAGAGATAGATCTCAACATCATGGTAAAATACATATATTTCCATGTTCATTGAGTCTGTTATTGATTTTTGAATTTCATTGATAATATATGTTTTACATATTTTATTAAGAAAAATAAACTACATGTAGGCAAGAAATATTTGCATATACAATACGTAGCCTTAAACAAAACAAACAATGATCCTTACAATGTAATCCAATCTTACATCATTGTTGAAAAAAAAATTTTATTATACTTGAGATTGTTATCATACACAATCACTTAAGTCTTATTATCTCAATCTTTTAATAACGGACATGCCTAAAAAATTTATTTTGAGTTGAAAAGGGGAAAATGATATCTACTTAATGTAAATAAAAAACTTCTGATGATAAGATTGCTATAACAAAGATTGTAAACTGTTAGCACGATAGAGGAGAAAGGTAAACACCTTGAAAGAATGTAGTTATTAAAGAAACTAGAGATTGAAAAAGAAAATTATCAAAACATCAAATTTATAGAAAGGAATCAAACAAATTGTCAATGCAATTTTTTTGCATCATATAAAATATATATGTACTCAATTAAATAAAGATAAAGATATAAGTGAGAAAGTAATTTGAGGTTGCAACAAAACCTCATGTTCACCTTTCAAGACCTGGACAATTTTATTAATTGTATAGTCTTCATGTTCAATATTAATGAACATTACCTCTATAAAACACTGCATAGGCAAAATATTATAAAAGTTAGTCAATTATTCACCTTCCACTTACAAAAATAAATGTAAAGTTTCTTTTAATTTGAAAGCCTTTCTTTGTTAATTAACTTAATTGGACTTCATCAATTGTAGGCTAAGCTCCTTAAAGTGAAGCTAAAGAGTAGTAGAAAGAATACAGCTACTAAAAAAGCCAAAGATTAGAAAAGAAAATTATTGAAACGTCAATTTCATTAAGTTAATTAAACAAATTCTCATTCCAATCTTTTTGCATTATATAAAATATTAGTATATATATATATATATATAGAGACCCGCACTCAACCTGCGAGATATTGTCCGCTTTGACCCGAAGATCTTACAATTTTATCCTACAAAAGACGCCTCACAAGTTTGAGAGGCATTACAATCTCCTCACTTTTAATACTTGACGTCCTTGTCATCTTACAATTTTGTCTTACAAAAGACGCCTCACAAGTTTGAGAGGCGTTACAATCTCCTCACCTTTAATACTTGACGTCCTTGTCAAGCCGAGTTCATCTCCATTGTGTAACACTTAGTGACTCCGGACTGGTGATCGCTCTGATATCATTTGTAGAGACTCGCACTCAACCTGCGAGATATTATCTACTTTGACCCTGCGAGATATTATCTGCTTTGAATCGAAAGTCTCACAATTTTATCTTACAAAAGATACTAGTTTAAAATTAAATTTTTACATATATATTATTTTTTATCCACACATCCTTCTGATGTAAGATTGAAGGCGTTACAATATATATATATATATATATCTATTCAATTAAACAAAAATAAAAATATAAGTGAGAAAGTAAATTGAGATTGCAACCAAACCTTATGTTCACCTTTCAAGACCTCGACAATTTTGAGTCATTTTGAAACCGAAGTTAAAAAATACAATTTAATAAAAAAATATCATGTATGAAAAAAATAATCCAAATACGAAATTATTATCCAAAAAATCCCATCATCATATAAAAAAATAATTTTTATGAACACGTGCAAACAAATCAATATAAGAAAATAGAAATAATTAATTGAATAACATGTATGTTTAGAAACAACAACGTTAAAAGAACAATAAGAAACCATTGTCGTAGAACAAACCATCAACAAAGAAGACCGGAAAAAATGAAGAAATCAAATGGAATAAGTCATCTGATTGCACTGGGTTTAGCCACCAACTGCTAGATCAGGACTGATCTTTTGGACCCAATCAAACCACCACTGATCTTTGATTTCTTTTCTCCTTTCTCTTTTTTTTTTTTTTTTCTTTGTTTTTACGGACCGTCTCCCTTCATAAACCAGCGTCGGAACCCATGCCAATTAGAATAATGCTTCCACCTAGTCTAGCCATCGCGATTGATCTTTTGATCTCCCTCAATAGACCGGCATAGGAACTCATATCGGTTGGGATGCATGCACCAAGTCTAGTCACCAACCACCAGATCAAGACTAATCTTTTGAACCCAATCTCCCACAACAGGTTTTTGTCTCGATCTCCCTTCTCTCTTCTCCTTTCTCCCTTTGCCCGTCTCCCTTCTCTCCAAGCCTCTCTCTAAAAGGTTCTATAATTCTTTGTTTATTTTTTGTTTCAATGTAATCGGTAGCACCAATCAAAATATTTTGACATTTGAACAAAATATTTTAACATTTAAAAGGAGGTTATCATCTTTTATTACCAAAATTTCTCCTCAAATCAACTTTAATGTTCTATGCTAACTGACTTAAAATTGAGCTGTAAAATTCTTGACAATAACTTTAATATTAAGTTATAGATATAAAGGTATAGATGTTGTAGATAAATAAATTCAATGATATCATGGCCGTCGCTATCAATGTCTGCTCCATATTTGAGCATTTGCCCCCCCAACTCTGATAATTCATTTATGTTATACATCATTCATGAGTGAGACTCAGGCCCACATCTTCATTCTTCATTCATATCTATCTGCACTAAATTTATATTTGTGTGTGTGTATATATATATATATATATATATATATATATATATATATATATATATATATATATCGGTGGCCACCTACCAAGATATAGTAAATTTTCTAGGCATAAAAATATAAATAAAATCTGTATATTTCTTGACATAATGGAATCTTATCCTTCCTATGTAAATCTTTCTTTTATCATCAAAGATTCAACTTGTTTAAATATCCCACTACTTCTGTTTTTTTAGCTGGTGTCTTTTTGGAGGGCCAGAGTCTGTTTCATTTCTTCTTCTTGTTGGGAACGGGGGTCTTTCATTAATATGCACCCATCACCATGACATCGTAATAGAGAAGGCTCTATGCATGAATCATCAAAAATCAAACCATTGAAATCCATGAATCATACACCATCAACACCATCCTTACATATGTACGTACATATATACATACATACATCCGAACATCCACTGTTCCCATGACCAACATCAACTTGAGCAACAAGAGAATGGAAACCAAGCTATGCTAAAAAAAAGGCATGTAATGAGCAAAGCCACCAGATTGATCATATCAAACCAGTACAACTATACTGATCACTGCACATTAACAAACTAGTCTTAGTCGTCTAGGACTATATCATCCATTTTATTCTTCCACACTAACTCTCTTCTTCCTAACATAAACAAGGAAGAGATAAGATGAGATAGTGTGCTCGTAGGAAAGCAATTTAGTGAAGCTTGTTCGCAACATTGCACTGTTTCCTGATCTCACCCTTGGAACCAGTGAGGGGATTGTTCTCAGAAAGGATGGTAATGGCTCTCGCAAACTCCTTGAAGAAATAGTCTTGGCTCTTTGCCATTTTCTTCACATAAGGTTTAGTCCTCTTGTCATAAGCCAGTTGGTGATCCACAATTAACAAGCCCTTGTTGTCCAGAATGTTTCTATAATAGTTGTTATCCAGTACCATGGGTGTCCCTCTGTCGTTTCTCACATACTGCACAGCCTTGGGGTCCGGAATTTGATCAGGGCATTTGTGGAGCATGTGTGGAACATGGTCAGGGTTGAGGGCAGGGTCAACCTCTGGGTACAGACGATGAACCAGCTTGACACAGTGCGTTCTACCTACACTATGAGCTCCTGTTTTGCACAATAAAATACCAAAATATAGAAACTTATGCCACACGGATGCTAGAATATAATGTCATATACCCACATTGACACATGCATTGAAGGATTCATGTAAAAATGAAAAGGTCTACCTAGGAGGGCAACGACTCCAGTGGTGTTAATACCCATGGCAGCAAACCTGTCAAGAACGACAGAGATGGTCTCATTGTGGTCCGGAAGATACTCCTCAACTACATCTGCTCTGCTCCTTCTACCATCTCTTCTTCCTGTTTTAAGAGGGATGTATGGACCTCCCAGCTGAAACAAGTAAATTCAGGATTATTTTTAACCTGCCTGATGCCCTGAAATGCTAAAATTAGTTATTCACATTTCACAAAATTAAAAGCCATAAGCATCTTCAAAGAAAAAAGTGAAATACCCGCAGCAACCTCCAGGAATTTTAAGTACATAAAGGTTACGAAAGGAACCATCTCAACACAGTATATATAGATAAGAGAAGAACTATGAAATTGAAACGTCAAAAGACTGTGAAAGCAAAGGTTAGTAGGTTAATCAAAAGAAACCCCCATCGATCTTGCAGATCTAGTGCAAAGAGCACGTTTCGAGTGAAACAAAGACAACTAAGAAACTTCAACAGATAGAAGGTTACTTAATGAAGGCGAGTAAAATCTAAACGGCTGTCAAAAGTAATTACCGAAACAATGCCATCTCTAGCAGACAACACAAGGATATCTGCGCAAGAAACAACTCCAGGGCACTCCCTTTCTACAGCTTCTTTGATGGTCTCAATATACCTGAAATTCCGAAGGCCAAAGCTCCTGTCTGTCTCCTTCTCAGACAAGATCCTTCTTGTCGAGTCCAGCAGCAGTGAAGCATCACATGACTACTCAAAAAAAAAAAAAAAAGCAAAACAAAACAAAACATACATGCATGTAACTATCAAGAACAAGAATATAGTACAATAAAAGTGAAAAGGACTGAATATAAATTACCTGAACAGCACAATCATGGAAAATGTTTCTCAGCCAAGAAAATGCAGTGTTCTTGTGGCGTTTGTATAGAAGCTTAACTTGCTCTCTAATAATGTCTTCAGCCTGAGGACATGTATCCTTGTAGAAGTCCATAGCAAGGCCTGGGTCTTTCTCATTCTCTGCAAATGCGGACACAGCTGAAATGGAGAGGAAAGCAAAGAAGAACAAAACTTTGGCACCCATAATTTCCTCACTATTCTCACCAAAGGTCACTGACCTTGCTTTGGATCTTTAGTAAGGTGCTGCTTAAATAATTCAGAGAGTGACATATTTTGGTAATAAAATAAGCACAGTTGTGAAAATTTTACGCTCTTTTTAACATTTGTAATTAATACTCTCCAGCATTTACTGCCAAAGAGAGTCCCCCTTTTTTTATAATCTTGATTGTGTGAAAAGTTGGCAACAATTGTAAGAGTTATCAACAGAAAATGGCAAAAATGCTTAGCAGTTACGATTCAATATTGATAAAGGTTTTCTTTATGCACTGTAATTCTCTGCATGCAGAGTGCACAAAGATCGATAGAGGGCCCAGAGCTAGCGGATCAATCGGTGTCTCGTGGAGGATCGAGGAACCGACCTAAGATTGGAGTCCCTTGTCAAAATCAAAGCAAACTTTTTAAGGCAAGTGTCAGGAAGATGATATACTATTTGATACTAATTGAAATGCAGGATCTCGAGGTAAGAAGGGTAGATATCAGCAAATATGAACTGAAATGTGTACGGCTTTTGTGAATTTTTTATGCTAATGAGAATTAATAGGATTGACTTGGATGATAAATTGATAAACCAACATTGAACTTGCATATGCCTCACTGTTTTTTCTAATCTTTTGGCACAAATTTAATAAATTTAATTCAATTTTTTTCTCAAAGCAAAGACATGATGTTTATAAAAAAAAAAAAAAAGGCAAAGACATGATGAATGGGTGAAAAAACAAAATAATAAAGACAAAACACAATGTGGGTTATTGAATTTAGGCAGTTATAATGCATATGGTCCACACATACTTTAGATTTAAAGCAAAACTTGAACTGCTATTCTTTGTTTCCTTTTTACTACAATTAACACCTTAACTTAGGAAAAATTAGCAAAAGAGAAAATTAAGTCAACATAGCTTTCACTTTCAAGTGGGGTAGTTGTTGGTAAAAAGCTTAAAAGAATTACTAATCAAAATATTAATTTAAAGATTGGAAGCTATGAGGGAAATGATAAGTTACATTACTCATAAAGTATCTAGTTAGTCAACTATTTTTCTTGTGGATCATGATTTTAATCTTTGTGAGGAGTATTTAAAAAATAAAATTTAAAATTCATAAATTGATGTGAAAAATACTTAAAATTACAAGAAAAATAAATTAAATTAAGATAAAAACCTAAAAATACTTTTGATTGTGCTATAAAAAAGAAAAAGAAAGAGTGATAAGCTACATTGCAGATTCAAATGAAACAAAAGCATTAGATTCTTTTGGATGAAGAAGACTATACCAACCTACCACCTCGAAGCATTTGCCTTTCCTTTTTTTGTGGGGAACACTTTCTTCAATTTAAAGATGAGGTACAGATTTATCGAAAGCTACATTTTTTTTTTTTTTTTATAATAGAAACTTACATAAAAAATTATTTTTAATGACAAATAGTAAGTTCCCATCTCCTTCCAACTTTAGATTATTGAAATACAAGGAGACAAAGCTAAAATTATTATGTTGTGACATTTAAAGCAAATGACATTTCACGTCATTACTTTATAGGGAAATTATTAATCTTGATTGATTACTTTGGAATTCAATAATTAAGAGAGTTTGGAGGCTTTAGGCAACCAACAAGGGTCTAGCTCTATGTCTAAGGAGGAGCTGGAAGAGTGGAGGGCCACAATGCCCTTTTATAACCTTCTATTCCTTTTGTTTTGGGCTTTAGTTGAATTTGTTGCAGCTTGAATTAGATTGAATTAGATTTAATTTTTTTTAATAATATATAATATTATAAATTTTTAAATTTAATTTAAATTTAAATTGATTTGAATCAAATAAATAAAATTTTATTTATTAATTTTTAAAATTTAATTTTTTTATGTATTATTTTAGTAAGATATTTAATATATTTTAATAAATTTATATATAAATAATTATTTTTATGTTATAAAAATTTAAAATATATAAAAAAATTAATAAAAATATATAATTCGATTTATATTTATATTTTTTACATATCAATTCAAACTTAATATATATTTAATATTTAAATTTAATCTAAATTAAATAAAAAAATGGATCTAAAATAAATCAAATAGATTTTTTATTTTTCTTTATCACGCCTAGCAGCGGTCCAAGGGGGGCGGGAGGTTTGAGGCTTGGAGCCAAGGCGAAATGGCTACACCAGCCTCAACAGTGTGGCCACCGACACTTTAATATTTACTCGTATATATGGACAAACGTGGACCCCATAAGTGATGAGTCATCACAACCTCACACGAGAGCTTGACATAACTATTTTTACATGATTAATTAGAAAAAGAAAAAACATGTACGGACCCTATCGAACCATTAACTTGACATGGTGATGTTGCCATGGTAAACAATAAGAAACCGAAACCAACCTTCCTTTGATTATTTACAGTCAAGATTCTTAATGACCTTGTTTGCTTCTTTGTTTAACTATTCATCTAATCTTGTAAAAAGTAGCGTCTGAGTTTCTCTTTATGCATTTGAATTTTTTACATACATGCCCCTCACATGTGACGGTGATGACCAATCTTTTTTTCTAGCTTTTGCCCCATTTTCGAAGCAACTAGCACTTTATCAACATTCAGTTCATGATGACACAAGGCATTGATCATTGATGGCCCACGGCCAACTTCCTTTTCTCAAAGAAAATTTTGTAAAGGATCTGTTCATTTTTAATAAGTTCTTTTTGGTAAAAAAAAAATAAAGGTAGAAGAGTTATAAGTCTCCAATTCAATTTGGATTTACACTTTCATCTGTAAATTTTTTGAACCTATTATCTACCAACAAAGAATCAAAAACCATAAAAAAATTTAAACCCATGTGCAACATTCAACTCTTACCATTACTGCCAACCCTAGATGACATTCATTTCAATAAATTGCTTCTTGACAAAGTTACCTAAGTAACAACACCATGGGCTTTCTGACTGAAGCTTCTTCTCATCTGAGTTACTCGGATTTGGTTTGGGTGGATAAATCATTAATGGGTAATGGCTTAGTGGGCGGCAGATTGGGCATTGCAATACAAAACTTATATGGGCCATTAATGGGTAAATGGGTTATTAACACCCACCCATAAGAGACATGGATATTGTCTGTTACAAAATATTTCATCCTTGAATCTGTCAGCATCTAACATCGGCAACAAGATGGCGGATATGCGGGCCATACCATTTCACTCTCTCCACAGGATCAATGGTCACCTCCCAACAATGACCTGCAAACAACAATAATAATGACTTAAGGGCCAGATTCTCTACACTGCTATTTCTTAAATAAATATGAAGTGCAACATGTAGGAATACATCACATAAGCCCAACAATGACCTGCAATAATGACTTAAGGGCCAGATTCTCTACACTGCTATTTCTTAAATAAATATGAAGTGCAACATGTAGGAATACATCACATAAGCCCAACAATGACCTGCAAACAACAATAATAATGACTTAAGGGCCAGATTCTCTACACTGCTAAATCATACCTTCTGATCTTGCAATTTCGGATATTGATTTTGAGACGTGGTTAGTCCACAATCCCTCCTCTGTGTCTTTCACATTCCCATGCACACGCAATATTCCACCCTCACTCCTGCATTTTTAGAACCATCACTAAATGAGAGCACAGAAAAGGGGAGAGGGAGAGAGAGAAGAATGCACCAACTCCCCCAAAATTGAGTTCCTTTAACTTGAAAATGTAACACCCATATTTGCAGTCTAAAAACCACAAATTGAAGATCTGACTTGGAGATAACAGCAAAACTGCTACCACATTATGTACAGCCTCACCGGATACTTCTAACTCAATCAACAAAAAGCTTTTATCAACCCAATAAAAGTCCAGAACTAGAACACATCTAGGCAAATGTATTTAAACCATATGCATGCCTAGGATATCTTGTAAATAAATCATGAAAATTATCCAGGATCAAGTTCATCTGCAAGTTACAAGGGTGAATGATAGTAGACTCTTGCCTGAGATGCTATTGTTAACAGGGATAAGCAATGAGAATCATAGAAAAACTTTCAGCTAAAAATGAGGTCATCAGTAGTTTTCTCCTGGCATCTCTACATGGAGCCATTGTTCCTTGCTTCTATTTTATGATTGAATTCACATTTGAAAGTGGAAACAAGTGACGAAATTGATATTAGGAGAGGTGACAGGGAATGAACCACAAGTAATAACATCAAAACAAAGCACCTTACTGCCCTCACAGCGGTAAGCCAGCTACCCTCACTTGATGGAAGAGGACCAAGACAAACTCAATCTGCAACTCCCTGCAGGAAAATAATCAACAGGAATCAATCAACACAGTTTATTTTGGTACTTACGGCTCAAGTTGCCATGGTAATATGTTATTTTTAGTCCATTTGAATAGCCAATAAATTCAAAAATCCTAGCAGGGTCATTTCATGAAAAAGTATTTCTTCATATGCTGCCCTCAATCAGGTAACTGGACAGGAAATTTGGTCTCCAAAATGCTGAATCAAATTTTTAAAAAATAAAATAAATTCAAATGGATACATTTATCTAAGGAATGAGGATCAACACCAAAACGTTAAAACCATGATTTACTGGTGGTGCTTTTCGCAGATGTTGTTAATAAACTGGCATTCATGGTTTGAATAGGAATACACTCAAAGATGCAGGGCTATACCATAGCAACTGTTAACTGGTCATCCATGAGCTTTCAGATATTTTACCTGCTGCAGTTGGGTTCCTAATATAACCCATTTGAGAAAATGGAAGATTATTCTCTTTCAAATTGTGGTTAGAGAAAAACTTAGCATGCATAAGGCTCCCACGCCTTTGGTATAAGAGTTTACAATGAGTGCATGCTGATATTATTGTATTTCAAAATGCAAAAAAAGCATGTGAACATACCCTGGGTGCTGTAATCTGATTATCCCCTTCAAGTATGATACAACGATCAAAGACAGAATTGGCTAGAAGATTATGTTTAAGAGCCTCAATGGCTTGGAGATTCCATTCACCAGCAGGTACCGGATTTGCTTTTGCCCTGATTGATTAGCATAACAATTCAAAGAAAAAGTAACACCAATAGCAGAAAAGACCAATCAATCAGTGAAATTACTTGTAATGTAGGTCAGTTGAAAACTGAAAAGATAATAACAGAATCGCCCTACACTAACAATTCCCCATCAAATTTGTAAATTCTGTTAAAGCACAATGGTGGAATGACACAAAACAATCATTATCCTCCAAATAACTCATGAATGATAAGTGTAATACCAATAATTCAATAATTATTAGTCCAACACTATTTACAATCAGCTGTGGATAATACAGATTGCAGAGCATGCTAGGGTTATTGATAGACCAGCAGAGCTTCTAGTTGAAGATCACAAAACCAAGTCAGGCGTGCATTTGTTAATAGATGTGCGAGAGTGCGCAAGAGAGATGAAAATACTTAAGATTTACACAAAACTGAAAGACCATAAAAATCATAAATACAGCATACATAACAAGGGCAACACAAAATATCCAATTCCAGCAAACAGATCCACAATAACCGCATCTGTACAATCCAAATTGACCATACGGACTTTCTCAAAGAGATTGCCCCAAGAGAACATGCACTTGGTAGCATCAAAAGAATATAGAATTCCACTTTCACGATGATCAACCCAGCCACTATCTCCATCTCCAAAGTACCGTCCCTTATACCATTAGCTGCAACTTGGCCCTTGACAAATTATAGATATTAATGCAACGAGTGCATGAGTGGCATATAAAAACTTCTTATGAATGATATCTTTGAGATTCTCAATTTTGGGCTCTTGCCTATATATGAAAGTTCACTCGTGAATCGCCCAAAAAATTGGAAACAATAGTTAAATATATAAACAAATTAAAACCTCCAAAGTCATCTTCTTGAAATCTTAACTTTGCCTTTCATATAAAAATTGGCCCATAAATCCTAATGGATAAATTGACCAACTAACTAGACATGACAATCATTTATAGTAACAGACTGAATTAGCAGAAGCCAATAATTTTTGGAACAAATTAAGGAAAGAAAGCATCATCACTCAATGCAGCAGCCAAGATATAATTCATCCCTATAGCTTACTTGGTGAGCTAGGCAACAAGTATTAAGGGATCTGGCAATAATAGGCCGAAGCTCCTCTCCAATAGAATCCCATACTGGATCCCCGAAAGATGAAACTGGAAGCACAATGATATCACCAAGTCGTTCCCACCTGAATAGGTCAAACTATGTAAACATTAAGAGGATATTGCATCCATATGTACACTATGAAAACAGAAGCAAACCACTACAACTATTTATCTAAATCAAGAAATTTCACATAATTGAAACAGACATAGAGGCAAAGAAAGAAGAGAAGTAATGAAACACAAACCTGCTTGGTAGCTGCGCCATAAGTTTAACTGATAAGCCCTTATGCTTAATCAAAGAGACAACAGCTTCAGTCATTATTTTTAAGGGAGATTTGGAAGCTTTTCTGCCTTTAATAACCTCATCTAGCAGCTTAGTAGCACAATATCCCTTAAGAATATCCAAAGCTGATGAGGAGGGCACCTCATTTAAGAGAAAACTTTCAGATCTAAACAGTTTAGATGGATGATGATCATTCAAGCCTTCAGATTTGTCTTCTGAGAAAATAGCACAAAACTTCTATGTCATAGGGAAAGAGACTCAAGAACTAACCATCCAAACTTCTTCAATATTTCCTTTCCTAATTTTGCATATTTTCTTTCAAATTGTACTACCCAACTTGAAGCTCCTGTCTGATTCCGAAGATCTAAACTCTGTGGCTCAGGACTTTGAGTTGAACCAATTCCAACTTGTGGAGCTTGAATAAGAACATTCCCATTTCCTAGCATACCCTCCTCTTGCTTATCATCTTTATTTTCTCCTATCTTTCGAGAACTGTCACGATCATCTGAAGATAATAAAGGAAACAAGTTGATTTTCATAGGCTCACTAAACTTTGTTCCAAATGCATAACAAGCTGCTCCACCTCCAACCATAATAAGATCATTATGAACAACATTGGCTGTGCAACGCACAAACAGTTCTTTATCCATTGAACTGAGAGTCACTTGCTTCCAAACTAGGCTTCTCATATCTAGTACTGCCAACTCTTGACAATGTTGTCTAACAAGACAACCTCCAATTATTCCAATATAATTTTTGTAGACAAACATCGAGTTGGAGAACTTAGCATGCGGGCTACTTCCTCCTACTTTTCTACTTTCCATAAACATGTTTGAATATCAAACCTGTATAAATCCCCATGTGCCTTCTCGCCATAGTACCATCCAAAAATGAATAACTTAGATCCATATGCCACCATTGAGTGAGAATGACGGGCACAAGGCCATTCACCACGGACCACTAATTCTTCCCACTGCAGGATATTCGTGTCAAGCACATGCAAAGATGAAGAGATTGTATCATCGTTGAGTCCACCAAAGACATAAATCTTTGATCCTACTACTGCTGCTGCATGCCGATGCCTGTCCAAGATACATACAGACAACAAATTAAAAACTAAAATGAGATGCGAGGTGAGAAGAAACTACAGGAGATAAGGACATTAATGCACTTTCATAGCATTTTCAAGAAAGGATGAAGGCAGTATAAAAGACTGGCAAGCAGGCATACCTTACAATGCATTCTTAAGAAATACATTAACCAAAATAAAATAAATAAAGAGGTGGAACAACAACAGAAGCATAAAAAATACTAGAGTACCTGGGAGGAAAAGCGCTGCCAGTACAATACAGTAGCTTCCACTCACTCTTAACTGTATTAAGAACCCATACATCACTCGGTATGTTCAAAGGATCAGCCCTGCCTCCGATGACAAACATGCAATCTCCTACCAAAGAAAATGTGTGACGCAGGCGAGGGGATGGACAGCCCACCACATTAATTTCTCTCAATGTCTCATGCAATGGATCAAGAAGAAAAGAATCATTTCTTCTTGCATGTCTTCCACTGCCCCCGAAGCCACCAAACACAAGAACCTTAGCTTTGTCTGTGTTTTCGAAGGTACAAGCCGAATGACCCCAAAGGAAAAGCCTCTCTATTGGTTCACCAGCAAAGCAATTACCATCCGAGTAATAGATAAAGTGCAACAAGGAACTCCTTCTGTTCCTGCAAATGATTCACAAGAAAAACTTGCTTTCTCACTAAGAACAGTGTCCTGCAAGCACATATATAAATCAAAATTAATGACTAAATTATAAAAAAATTCACTACAATCACAAAGCTCAAGATTCATTAAAATAATTGCAAAATCAGAGAAAAACAACATTATGAACAAAAATTACCAACTTGGGCATCTCCAAAACTTCGCTCCAAACCATCTTGATATTCATTATAATCACCACTCTCACTACACATTGAACCATTCCCATTCTCCGATGCTCCATCGTGAACCTTTAAAGAAGCTCTAAGAAACCCTTCACTTCTCTTCCTATAAGCTTCCATTTTCTCATTAGCAACCTCATCAAGGAGCCTGACGTAATCTGTAGACACGATGATCTTCTGGGTATCACCCAAAGGCACCTCCAACCGTATCGAGCACCGTATCCCCACTATCACCCTCTTGCTTACGCTTGTAATCCCGGACTCTCTGAACCCACATCCAATCGCTAAAGAAACCAAATTCTGAGCTGAATTTAAGTCCCTGCACTCAACGACAATGATGAGAGACTCAAACTGGAAGACCAACTCACTGATTTGAGTCAACTTGGTTGAGTCAGTAAAGAGGAGGCAGATGACTAACTCGATTAGGACTGGACGGCGACATTGATTTTGGAAAAAGTGAAAATAAGATTAAAATTAGTAAAACTTTTAAAATATTTAATATTTATAAAATTTATTAATAAATAATAAAATTAATTTAAAATATTTATTCATGTATTAAATAATAAAAATTAATTATTATATTAAATTATCAAATATATTTTACAATTTAAAAAAAAAAAGCAATAAAATAATAATAAAATCTTAATGACATTTTGAATATAACAATAAAACTTAAAAAATAAAAATAAAAAAATCTAACTGGTCGATCATCAATTGAATGAAAAATGATCAGTTAATAATTGATTATTTTTTAACCACTCTATTATTTTGTTTAGAAGCAAAAGTTGTAACTAACACGTTTTTTAATTGCAACTGCACCGTACTGAAGGTGCAATGCAATCCAAGTAGGCATTGAGTTAGGGCCAACATTGCTGTGGGTGATGAAGATTTAGTTACCGCTTGCGGCTTTCTTTTTGATGGGATTATTTGAGTTGGGGTTTAGTTTAGGTTGAGAATAGATACAGATACGGTCTGAGCAGTAGCTGGTGGTGAAGTAACAAGGGTGCTTGTTGAGGGCATAGAGAACAGGATGATGGGTGTGTCTACTGTGCCTTTCAATGATTTGTTTGTTTCATTTGAGCTCAGCGCCGATGCTTTTCTTTTGTCAAAGTCCATTCTTCTGTTTTTCTTTCTTTTCTGTTCGAAAAAGCATTACTAAATTTGTACGAAAGTAAGAATCTCAATGTATAGATTATGAGAAAGATATAATGTTTTTTATTTTATTTTTGAATTTTTATATCATGTTCAATAAATATTTTAAATTTATTCTCATTTACAACTATATCTTGAAGATATTTAATAAATATAAATAATCTATTGATATATATCCTTCAAGTCGAATTAATTTTGATGAAAATATTGTCATATTGTAATATTTGATATCTTATAAAAGTTTTGATTATTTTTTATTATTAAGTTTATATTTTTTTTTATTAATGCTTATATGATAAAGTTCTCGAAATATAAATAAAGTTTTGCAAGAGAATTATAATGAGATTATAATTACAAGATTTTTATTACATAAAAATTATATGCTTAAAAGTTCTTAGTTGATGCTTTATCAATAAGAAGACATTGACAAAAGTTGTTGAGACTAACACATGATTATACTCATGCTCATAAAGCAAACAACTGATCTCACAGGTTAAAATTTGATTAAACTTGAATTAACATATAAGTACTTCTTATAAGAACGAGTTCATCGAATAATATCTGAGATGAAAATATGATACGATAGTTCACATAGTGTCTATAGTTATATTCTCATGTGATGATTATATAAGTGATCTTCTGATTTGATATTAGTTATGATCTTATATGATAAGTGTTATACTTTGATTTTACTTTACTCATGGTTTTAATTATGAATACTCTAGTTAGATATAGTTGAGTATAACATGAAGCATATAAAGATACATGAAGTAATCAAGATGAAATCCATCACCTTGTGTAATCAATAAGGTATCTTAATTAGTCTTGATTGAATTAACTCTAGAAATATCTGACCAAAATGAAATAAAAATTTTAAATTGTTCTAAAGTTTATTTATAAATTAATATTAATTACAAGATTTAACATAATTGAATAAGTTGTGTAGAAACTAAACCGTGCTCAATGTTCAAGTCGAGATGTTTAGTGATGAAGGAATATTAATTATATATCAAGAGCATGCACGGATAGGTTATCAAGTCACATTGACATATGGTATCTTAATTAGTCTTGATTAAATTAACTCTATAAATATTCGACCAAAGTGAAATAAAAGTTTAGAATTATTCTAAAGCTTATTTGTAAGTTAATGTCAATTATAAGACTTAATATAGTTGAATAAAATTGAGTAGAAACTAAACCATACTCAATGTTCAAGTTGAGATGCTTAGTGATAAAAGAATATTAATTATATATCAAGATCATGCACATATAGGTTATCAAGTCACATTATCTTTCTTTAGCAAATGGGGGTCATGATCTACAAACATGAGATTGGCTTATTAGAGAATTGGCAATGAAGTTAAAAGGTTTGATTCATCGAAGTTCAAACATAAAGATTACAATACTTATGTTTATTGCTAACATGCTAAGAAACCTAATAGGTCATAAACAATAGGACAATTGTGAAATATTAAAATTAAGACAAATTAAGTTGGATTTTAATTTAGATTGGGTTAAATTTAAA
The DNA here is from genome assembly GCF_047325235.1 of Durio zibethinus. Classification (NCBI taxonomy): domain Eukaryota; kingdom Viridiplantae; phylum Streptophyta; class Magnoliopsida; order Malvales; family Malvaceae; genus Durio; species Durio zibethinus. Next base: position 12,160,654 of record NC_143187.1, read on the forward strand.
GGTAGAGGAATTGATAAGAGACACAATGTTTACTTGTTATAGCAATTAGAATACATAAGGATTAATTAGGAATTAAGTTGCTCTATACAAACCCTAAAGTAGCTGAACCCTCATCTATATAAGGAACATTAGCCGCCCCTATTGTAAGAAGAATAGAACATACACTTTCATCTCAAATGCTGAGAACAAACTTGAGATAAAAGCAAAAAGAGAGTTTTACAATACTCAATAGTTAGAATATCAGTTTTATTCCTTCCATCCATTGAGAATGTTCTTTCATATTTGTTCATGTGGATCACCATAAGAGGCTGGACATTTGGACAGCTTTTTGCTTCTTAAAACAAATTCAGTGAGCTCTTACTTGGTGTTAAAAAAAAATCAGCACTAGATGTAATGTACTCCCAGCCGAAACTAATTATCATGTTTGTAAAAACTTGTTGATCGATTTTAACTTTAAGGAATTGAAAATTTTTAAAATTTCATTGCTATTACTCTGTATATCAATGCACAACTCCTTTCATAATCCATATATCCATAGCCTTTAAAAAAATAAAAACCAAATTTTATTTTTTAGCTTTTTAACATTTTTATCTTGTATATTTAGGTAATTTTTTATAAATATATATTAATATATAATTTCAATAAAAATATATTAATTACAATTAATATGAAATAATAATTTATATTATTTAATAAAAAATCTATTTACAAAATATATATAAATAAATATGTAGGGTACAGGTATAGGGTGGATGCTATATTATCTGTCCTTATCCTTATACTTAATAAAAATTTAAAATCATATCCATCCTTATCCCCATATCCACAATGCAATAGTCATTCCCATCCCTATCCCTATTTGGGTAAAAAATTGGGTTCCTTATTGAATATAAATAAGATTGGTATCACTAAACAAAAGGGGTAAAAAGAAAGATAAAGGATAATTTGGATATTTTAATAATTTATGGTTTTTAGATAGATTGGTTTGTAAAAGGAATTCTAATTAAACTCCAAAAATTTCTTTTAACACTCTATGTTTAAAAAAATCCCATTTTTACTCACTATAACTCACATCCTAAATTCAAATTTTCATAAACAACCCTGCACCTCATCCTCTCCTCCCTTACAACTTGTTCAATTCTCTTCCCTTAAACCTAATTTCTCAACAAAAAAAAAAAAAAAAACCCTAAAATCTAACTTAGATTCAAAAGAAATTAAAGAAAATCAAGTTATAAAGTTTCAACCAGAGGTAGTTTGTTTTTGTTTTAAATTCAGTTGATTTTGTTGTTAAATTTTGAAAAATTTTAAGTGAAATCGATACTGCGATTTGTAGCTTTTGAAAATAAATTTCCAAAAACTTTAAAATGTTTTCAAATATTCATTTTTGAAAACTTTTATAGGTTTTAAAAGATGCATATCCGAAAGCTTCAAAGGTTTTCTAGAAATGGATGTCTTGAATCTTTTTAGAGTTTTCAAAAATGTATATCCAAAAACTTTTAAAAGTTTCAGGAAATACATATCTGAAAATGTTCAAAAGTTTTTATAAATGCATCTCTAGAAACTTACAAAAATTTTCAAAATCCTATGTCAAGAAACTTAAAGATCTTATAATAAGTTTCATATTCCATACTTGTATCATTATTAGTATCATGCACACATTGAGTCTTGTACATTTGCTTTGAGAGCTAATGTGTTGACCATCTAATATATATAAATATAGATATGGCATAAACAAAAGGAGCTAGCATTAGCCAAGATGGTGGATGTGTTGTAACTTATATTCGGAGATGTTAGTACCTTTGAGAGGAAATGATGAGTCGATGAACATGCAGATGAGTTGGTTGTTGATCTGTTAAAACAATCAGATGTTTATCCCATAAAGCTGGTTGTTTATCTTCCAAAGCCATTTCTTAGAAAGCCAACGAATACTTCTTTGCTTCAAAGCTTCAAAGCTTTAGCACTTATATTGTAACACAAATATGGAATTGCCAAATAATAAATTTAATGAGATTGATGCATGCTTTTGTTACTTAATATATGTAAAATTAATAATTAATTTCAATTTGTTATTGTTATAGGAGCGAGGTACCATAAAAGCAATCAACCTTAGGATAAAGTTCAGCACTAGTCTCTAGTTGATTCTTGATAGCGTATTTGTGTGAACATTATTTGGTTGAGATTGTTGCCATTCGATTGCACCTATCATTTATCTAACAATACGATTGTTTCATCATTGGTTGAAAGGCGAAAGCCTAAGATAAATACCTTTCATCTATCATTCGACAAGATTACAATCACATTGAATGATGTTTACTCAATTCTCTATGTACTTGTTAGGAGGTGATGATATTACTTCAAAAGTTGATGATGGATGAAATGAACACATAGTTGGTGAGGTTACCTGTAGTATTAGAGGCTGTGGCAACCAATGAGACTAGAATTTCTCATGGTGCATCTGTCAAGTTGCAATGGTTGCAGAATACATTTAAAGGTGTTACCAATAACTCTTCTGATTTAGATATGGAGTGTGCGACTAGAGCTTTCTTGCTCCATCTCTCAGGGTGTATGCTATTTGTTAACAAATGTGGAGATAAAGTATCAATTGTGTACTTACATTTATTGAACAACTTGAATACCGCTGATATATATGATTTGAGGGGTAATTTGCCTGTCATGTTTATATAGATGGCATGATATAACAAGTAGAGGTTAAGTTCATCAAATTACCAATTATATTTTGCTTCTTCAAGTATCTATATTACATTAGTATAATGATTTGTAGATTTGTTATATTTGTTTATTTGATTTTGTATAACATATAATTTATGTTTGTTTAATGTAAATATAAGCATGAATTTATAAGCACTTTCTGACTGGGTCCTATAACTAACATAAGTTATTCTGATTATGAACCTTATACTTGATAGTGAAAGCTTTAAACATATATTGAATCATTACAGCAACTACAGGAGCAACTAAATGTCTTGCCTTTTACTTGGGTGTGTTGGAACCCTCATGAGACATAATGATAGCATCACTCATTATCAGAGATTGCTAATTTTTTTGGGTATATAAAGTGCAAGGATATAATAGAGCCATATCATCAAAAAAAGGTTTTACGATAGCTTGGTTACATACAAACCATTATTCTAACCTCTCTGGCTCTATGTCAAGCAAATTGAGATACATTTTTTAAAACATATAATGTTGCATATAACTTTTTGTATCAATTTTGAAAGTAATAAGATATACATGTTCTGCTTGTCAATTGTTAAGGGTGTCGAGGTGTTACATCGAACGAGTCTTCACTAGATTATGATGCTTGGTATGCATAAATTTCTTATCAGCACATTCAATCTAATTTTTGGACTAAAACCAAATCTACGCATCACATTCTGAATGTGCTAATGAGAAATTGATGCATACCAAGCATCATAATTTGATAAAGACTCATTGATATAGCATATTAACGCCTTCAATGATCGACAAACAAAACACGCATATTCTATTACTCTCAAAGCTAATGCAAAAAGTTATATACAATATCATACATACTGAAAAGATGCACCTCAATTAGCTCAACACAGAACTAAAGAGATTGGAGCAATGGTTTATACATAATTGAATTGTTGTAAAACCCTCTTTGGATGATATGGCTCTACGATAGCCTTGTATTTTATGCACCCAATAAAATAAACAATCTCTGCTAATGAGTGTTGCTTTTGTTGTGTCTAAAAAAGGCTTCAATATGCCAGAGTTGAGGGTAAGACATCCAATCACTCCCTCAATTGCTGTAATGAATTAGTATACATATGGGGCTTTCACCACTAGCCACGAGGCTTATGATCAGAATATCACATGTTGGCTACTAAACCTAGCTTCAGAAAATGCTCATAAGTCCATGCCTACATTTACATTAAACAAACATAAATTATATGTTATATAAAATCAAATAAACAAATATAACTAATCTACAAATCATTAAACTAATGTAATATACATACCTAAAAAAGCTTAATATAACTAGTAATCTTATTAACTTGAGCTTCACTCACTATACCAAGTTGCATGTATAAATATGTCAAGCAAGCTGCCCCCAAGCATATGTACCAGTGGTGCTCAAGTTGCTTAATAGATGTAAGTACGCAATTGATACTTTATTTCTACTTTTATTGACAAATAATGTATACCCTAAGAAATGGAGCAAGAAGCTTTAGTAGCACATTGCACATCTTGATCAGAAACACTATTGATAACACCTTTAAATGTAGCCATTTGTAGCCTAACAAATGCACCATAAGAAATTCAATAACTCATTGGTTACCACAGCCTTTGATAGTCTAAGCAACATTTCTAATAATGAGCTCACTTTATTTGTTGTCAACTTTTGAATTGATATCATCGCCCCCTAATGAGTATATGAAACTCACGTAAACATTATTAAATGTAATCATCATCTCGTCGAATGATAAATGAAAAGTATTTGTCTTAAGCTACCACCTTTTAACAAATGCTGAAATTATTATGTTATTGGACAACCAATAAATGCAACTGATCAATGGCAGCAATCTTGACCAAACAATGTTCACACAAATATGCTATCGAAAAGCATCTAAAAGCTAATGCTATAACTTTACCCATGCTTGATTACTCTTAAGGTACATTGCTCTTATAACAATAACAACAAATAAAAATTATTTGTTAACTTTATGTACATTAAGTAACAAAAATAAACATCAATCTTATTGAATTTATTAACTGGCCATTCCATATTTGTGCTACAATATGAGTGCTTAAGGTTTGAAGCAAAGAAGTATCCATTGGCTTTTCAAGAAATGGCTTTGTAGGATGAATAACCAGTTTTATAAGATGAACATCCGCTTCTTTGATGGATCAACTATTAGTTCATCTGTATATTCATCAACTTGTCATCTCCTTTTAAAGGTAGTCAGATGCTTTCGAATATCAATTGCAACAAATCCACCACCTCAACCAACGCCAGCTGATCTCATTCATGCCATATGTGTTTTACATATATTAAATGTTAACACATTAGCTTTTGAAGCAAATACACAAGACTCAATGTGTACATAATATTGATAATGACACACATATTGAATATGAAACTTATTATGAGATTTTCAAGTTTTTGAAAATGCATTTTTGAAAATTTTTTTACATTTTCGAACATGCATTTTCGAAGACCTTTAAAGGTTTTTGGACATACATTTGTAGAAACTTTAAAAAGATTCCAAACATACATTTTTGAAAACCTTTAGAAGCTTCTGAATATGCATTTTCGAAAACTTTTGAAAGTTTTTAGAAATGAATATCCAAAAAATTTTCAAAGTTTTCAAAAATGCATTTTTGAAAGTTTTTCTAATGTTTAAAAAATGTATTTCTAAAAACTTAAAATAATTTTTAGAAATTCATTTCCTGAAGCTATGAATTGTCACATCGATTTCACCTAAGATTTTTTAAAATTCAATGATAAAATCAAATTAACTTAAAACAAAAACAAATAAATTACCTATGATTAGAAGTTTTATAACTTGATTTTCCTTGATTTCCTTTGAATTTAAGTTAAATTTTAAGTTGATTTTTTTTTTGAAAAATTAGGTTTGAGGCTAGAGCGAATCAGGAGAGGTGTGAATAAGGGGAGAATTAGGGCTATAATCGAACGAGTTCGAGTTCATACAATACCAAACTCAAGCTCAAACTCAACAATGAATTTGAAGCTCAAAATTCGATTTGAGCTCAATCGAATTCTATTTTTTTAGCTCATTCTCGACTCAAAATAGAAATCAAGCTACTCTAGTTTGCTCGATTAGACTCGATTAACATATAAAAATATGCTCAGTTCTTATACTCAATAAAAGCTCAATTATTTGTACTTGAACTCGAGCTTGAGTTTGAGATTTTTTTCAACTATTTTTTATCAAACCTAATAAATATTATATTTTCAAGATAATAATAATAATAATTGTAGACACCTTACTTTGTCCGAGCCTAAGCCCATTGGGTTCAACAGGGGACTGGGCCTAAACTTGTTGGGCTTAGCTCAGATATGGTCCAAATGGGTAAGCCCATTTGCATTTTATTTTTATTTTTTATTTATTTATTAATATTATTATTAATATTATTTATTTATTAATATTTATTTATTTTTATTTTTATTTTATCATTTATCTATTAATATTTTTTATTTATCTATTAATATATATGTTTTTATTATTTATCTATTATTATTATTATTATTTTCTTTTTTATATTTTTCTTGATTGATTTTTGGCTATGATTAAGATAAAAAAAAATGGATTTGATCGTGAAATTAGAGGCTGACAGAATTGGGATTAGATTCAAAGACTTGAATCCAAATCCCAGATGGAGTTAGGATTGATCAGAAACTCTTCTAATTAATCCCTATAAATAGGTTCATAAGACACACAAACACAGGGAGAAGGAAACAGAGAGGTGAAATAGAAGCAAAAAGTGTTTAAAGGCAGTATAGCATCTTTAGAAGATTTTTTTTTATTTTTTAGAGTTTTTTTTTTGAAAAATTTTTAGAAAATTTTCAGAATCTGACGAAATTTTTTGGCTAACTTTGAATTTTTCAATGAGTTTTTCGGTCAGATTTGAAGATTTCGATGGCTTTTTCCAGATTTTGATAAAAATTCAACTGAAATCTATGATTGTTTAGAGAAAAAAAGGAGAAAAGAGGGAAAGGAGAGAGAGAAAGAGGGAAGGAGGCAATCTGCGAAAAACGGAGGTGGGAGTCTTTTATACCCTACTAAAATGACGTCGTTTTTGCGTTAGTAAACTCAGAGGATCCACGCGTTTTGTCAAGATCTGACTTGACCTGTAGCGCACTCGAACCAACGACCCGCTTCTTCGCCTGGGTTTCAACCGAGCCGAGCTGAAACTCTGAGCCGCACGTTTGAGCCGAGATTTATATCTTGAGCCGAGCCGTTTTTTGAATTTTTTTGGCATTTTCTTATTTATTTTATTTAAGTATTTTATTTATTTGTTTTTTAATTATTAAATTAAAAATAAAGTAAAATAAAGTAAAAATAAAAATTTTAGGAATGAATATTAATTATCTAATGATGGAATTTATAAAAATTTCAAATGGTAAATTTTTATAAAATTCTTAAGTGAGAAATTATATCTAAATTTATACTAAATTATGCAATAATATAGATAAAATTTTAATAATAATAATTAATATTTATTTTCAAAAAAAAAAATTAAAAACATAAAAAGCATAAAAATATAAAATTTTTGGAATTAAATACAAATTACTAAATGATAAGATTCTTATAAATTTTAAATGGTAAATTTCTAAGAAATCTCTAAGTGAGAAATTTTCTCTAAATTTAGCCCAAATGGTGGAATGATTTAGATGAAATTTTAATACAAGTAATTATATTCTTTTCCAAATAAAGATTTGGATTGAAAATATTTGATAATTATCTAAAGATGAGATTCTTAGAAATTTTAAATGGTAAATTTTTAATAAATCTCTAGGTGAAAAATTTTCTCCAAATTTAACCCAAATGATGGAATAATTTAGATGAAATTTCAATAAAAATAATCGTCATATTATTTTTTTTCCAAGAAAAAAAAAGAGAATTTTTAAATAGGCCTAAATGGTGAAAATTTTAGAAATTCAAAAGAGAAAATATTTTTAATTTGGCCCAAATGGTGGAATAATTAGATTTATTTTCAACAAAAATTGATAATAATAAATAAATCTTTTTCTGAGACAGAGCCTCTTCAAGAAATCAAACGAGATACTTGAATACTCTTGAGGTGATGAAGTATTTTTTAAGAGTTCTACCAGATTGATGAAAAATCTTAAAAATTGTTTCCAATATTTAACATAAAATTTGAAACCATTAGACTTCGAACCTTAGGATAAATTTGAAATAATATGGTACCATCCCTTGGATGGGCATGTTGGGGTGCTATAACCTTCCCCATATGTAACCGAACTTTCAAACCTTATTCTGGTTAGTAAACCCGAACTTATTCTTTTAGGGACCTTTAGTCAAGCTTAGGAGTTCCTTAAAAGGATAGATTCCCTAGGTGACCAATCACACCTAATAAAAGATTGGTAGCGACTCCATTTATTTGTTAAATCTACCTATAGATTTTTGGATCTATATGTTATGACAATAATAATAACTTACACAACAACCAAATTCAAGCAAATAAAAGTCTCTCATTAAATGATTCAAATACAACACACAAATAAAAGACATAATTAAGCTTAAAAATTAAAGTTCTAATTGAAGAAAATAAATATCCAAGCAAATAAATCCACACACAAGTTACAATAAATCAACAACAATATATATGCTTGTACAGGTGCCTTCACAATATGATGTCTTCAAATGAACATTTAGCTTATTTTTTTCCAACAAACCTACACAAAAGAATAATTACAAACAAACAAACAAACAAATTACAATTCTTTTAAAGCATATTTTACACAGTTTCATATCTTTTACAATCATATTTTACACAGCTTCATATATTGATCTTGTAAAGACCCAAACTAATCTTGGAAAGCAAATATTTGATCTATTAATTAATAATTAAGATAACAACAATCATAATCTTATAGTCATGACATGTGTTTATAAGCAACCCATAGTTGTTTTTTTAACTAATATAAGCACACGTAAAAGCTTTAGTCGACTACCCAAGTAAGACTAAGTTGCCAGATTTAGGGTGTCATAAAAAATTATAAAAAAAAAAAAATCATTTGCGTAAAACAAGTGCTAGTTTGAAACCATTGGTTTAAAACCATTAGCCCAAATAAGACCAATTTTGCTTCTAGCAAACTTTCTATTCATATTCAATGAAACAAAAAAAAAAAATTCAACTTATTTTACACAGATGATGAATATAATTAATTATCATTAAAAAGCATTTTTCTTTTTTTTTTCTATTCCTATTCAATCTTGGCCTCTTTATTGCTACCATTTATTTTAATGCTCAAAGAGAAATAGCTACAAAAAGAAGTTAACCTATAGCAGATCATGTCAAAACTTAACAAAAAAAGGGTTTTCTAGTACTCTCACAACAGTTAAACATTTGACATGAGTTAATATTTCCTTTTCAAAGGAGAAACTTACAAAGACTTATCCAATCGTGATTCACAAACCAATTGGTAGATGATGCTACTGATGTATTGTTGGAATATGATATCAATTGGCAAAAAGAGGAAAGAGGCATTGCTAGCTTGGGTTTTGGGGATTGGATGAAGATTAAGATTAAGCCGAAATTGGATAAGATAATTGACTAAGAAAGATGTCGCTTGGGAATTGAGATATTGATAAAGTTTTGAGACTAGAGGAAAAATAGGCATTATTTGCTTAGGGGAGTCGAGAGTGAATATGAGAAAGAAAGAACAAAGTGAAAAATGTATTAGGGTTTTCTAGGGTAGTATATTAAGGGTAAAATGGTAAATTTTTAATTAAAATAATTAAAATATATTAAAATATAAAAGCTCGATTATGCTCGCATGCTATTTGAGTCAGATATTAGAATACTCAAACTCAACTCATTTGATAAGTTGAGTTACTCAGCTCTAACTTAGCTTGATAATGATTAAGTCAAATTTAAATTTTATTAAAGTCAACTTGAATAGCTTATGAGTACTTATATATCAGTTACAACCTTATGGATGATGGGATGTAAAGGTGTTTATGGAAATTTAAATTTATTGTGTGAGATTAGAGATGGCAATTTTAGACACGAAATGGTGATAAGGCATAAAAATGACACAAAAAAATTATATATATATTTTAAAAAAATATGTTCCCTGTTTATTTGTGTCGATAAAATTTCAACACAACACAGTTCGTGTCTTATACATTTTGACATGTCTAAACACATGTAAGACACGAAAAATATATTTTGATAAAATATGTTATACGAATACACGTTTAACATGTGACATGACACAAAAAACACTTTTAATCTTATCATATGAGTACACGTTTAATATGTTTAACAGGTTTGACACATTTTTGTATTTATTTTAATTTATTATAAACATATAAAAATTATTTCAATTTTTAATCTTTTAATTATGATACTTAGTTAGCTATTTGATACCATATAAAGATTATTTTAAATATTTAATTATGATATAAAATTATTTTTTATATTAATAATATAATACAATATAAATATTAATACTAGTTTTATACATTATTATTTTATTCTTTAATCTTTAGTAGTTCATCATTTTGAATTCAATACTAAAAACTAATATAGTTATGTAATATATATTAAATTTTAAATATATATCTATTAAATACATATTAAATAGGTATCAAATTTTTTTATTCTTTTCAATATGCAAGTACTTTTTTATATTATTAATATGTCAAGTTTATTAAGTTGTAAATAATGGATAGTTTATAGTTATTTATTATATTAGCCATATTTTTGTATATATCTATGTTAGTCATGTATATCCATGTTAGTTGTGTCTATTCATGTATATCTGTGTTATTCGCATTTATTCATGTCATGTTTAAACGGGTTAATTGTATATGTGTTAATCATGTCATGTTGCGTATTACACATATAATAAACATATCGAGTTCGTGTTTAAAATTTAAACATGTTTTATAATTTGTTTTATGTTCAAATTTCAGTATTCCATGTCATTACACGACATGAAAATACGAATTGCCCAATCTATGTAGGGTGTAGTGAGTAAATTTTAGGTATTTTTAGAAATTGAATGTTTTTAGAAATAAAGTTTTATAAAAAATTTTTGGGGTTTATTTAGAATTCCTTTTTCAAATTTTGATTCAATGTTGGGCCATGGGCTCAGGCCTTTTTCTTAATTATACCATTGCAATTAACATAAAACACTACCTTGATTATTAATATGATAAAAAATTTGGCAATATATATATATGGAAGCATTTTACCTACAATTATTGTAGTACAATTAATCAATTACAATTTAGAGTTGTGTGAAGTCCATTAAATTTTATGTGAAACCCACACTTATAAGAGATGAACCCTTACATAATTCTTCATTTTGATTATGACTTTTGAAATTTGTTTATTTTTTATTTCTTACTTTTCAATTTTTAATAAGAAAAAATTAAAAAAAACCAATACAATAGAGTATAAATAATACTATAGCATTACTATTGTCCTTGATATAAGGTAAGTTAATAAAATCTTTTACTGTATTGTCTTTGATGACATGTGAATAATAAATGACATTTATAACATGTTACACGTGAATAACACATCATTTCCATTGAAATTAAAAAGAATTTTGAAATTTTTTTCATATTTTTAACAAAGATAATTTTACAATCCTAATTAATATCTTTACGTTGATTATCCTTAAGCAAAGAAAATGCACACATCAACCTTTGCGGTAAGGTCAACGTAAGGCTAGATTGTTGATTGCACTAAAATTTTAGAATTTTTTTAGTATTTTTAGTGCAATTTCTCTTGATTTTTAGCTTGATCCTTAAGAATTTTGGCAAAAATACTCCTAAATATATAATTATCTCATGTGTAGGTAAAAATATGAAAAATGAAAAATTTTGGAGTATTTGGACTCATTTTGAAGGATTTATGGTGAAAAAAGTTAGAAAATACCATAACTAATGTGATTGTTCTATCTTGCCATTTAAGGGAGTTCTTCTTAACTCTTTCTTTTATGATTTTTTTAAGCTCAAATGAATTTCATGGAACCTTATTTGAAGTCTTAATTCTCATAATTCTCATTTAGAATTATCTTTTTTAGCTCATTAGTGCATTATCACCTTTGTAGTATCTTTATACATAATAAAAAAGTATTAAATGCATTAGTATAATTAGAAGCTAATTTTTAATTTGCAATTTTTCAAAATTTTTTAAAGGATTATATTGCATAATTTGTTCACTTAATGATTTGAATGTTGGTAGCAAAATGAAAGAATAAATTGTTGTTTTAGGTGGCAAAAATATAGTTGCTAAAGTGTAAGTGTGCTATGTAGCAAGCTTTAGGCGACCAAATGCAATGTTGGCACCACTCTTGGTGATTTAAAGAAGACCGATTGAAGTTGCTGAGTTGGTTGCTTTAAGGTCTCCTATTGGTCATAATTTTAACCTTTTAAAATGCAAAGGATCATGAGAAGAGAGCTTGAAAGCAAGGAGAGCTTAAGAGCCAAATAAAGAAGCATAGGCCATGAAAAAAATTTTGAAGATTGGCAACACTTAGATATTTTTATTGAAATTTTTAGGCTTGAGTCATCTCCCATTTGTCTATAAATAGAAAGAAGGGGCTGGCCAAATGAGAAGAATTAGATAGATTTTTAGATTTTAGAGTTTTAAGTTTTCTGTATTTTTTATTTTTTTGCTTTTCACATAAGGCTATTTAGCAACCAATTTTCTTTTACTTTCCACACAAGTTTAGCTTTCTTGCATCAATTTTCAATCTACTTTTACATTTCTCAATGAAATTTCAAGATTCTTATGTTTTTTACCTTCAATTTTCATTGATTTTACTTGTTCTTCAAAATTGTTTGGTGAATCACGTTCTTGACCTCTTTATAGTGTTTTGATCAGATCTTGATGAAATCTAGCTTATTTTGAGCCAGAATTTTTTTCTTAGATTCCTAAACTCACATATCTTCAAATTTAGAAAAATTTAGCTTCAAATTCAATAGTTCCAAAAAAATCTCCAAAGTTTCAGCTAAGCATTAGTGGCAAAGTTGAACTTTGCATGAATGACATCATAGCAAGGATCTTTTCTCCATCTTGGCATTTGGTTTGTAACTCCTGCACTTTTCACAATTTAATCCATGTGTTTACTTGTTAATTTTCATTTAATTGCATTTAAATTCATGTTTTTACATATTGTTTGGATGATTTTCTTGTTAACTACTTTGTTTTTACTGTTTTTGCGTCATATTTTTTATCTACTTCATTGAGCTTGATTTCTCATTATTTCTTGCTATTTTTTTGTTGATTTAGATAGTAAACTTATAGATCTAAATTACTTTAGCTTAATTTATGTTCATTTAATTTGTAGAATTTTAGATATAATTTTCTTGCTGTAAATTTTGTTTTTTCATATTTGAATTTTTGTTTTTGATTTCAAGTGTTCTAGCTAGTTCATGCATTTTTACTTCTTAAGTTGTTCTTCAATCTTGTTTTTATCTTAGTTTAGTTATTTTTTTTACAATTTCTAGTTTAAGTTCATCCAATTTGTTGAAGTTTAGATCTAATTTTCTTGTCGAGTTTTGATCCTCTCAAATTTGCAATTCATTTTCAGGTTTTACTAACTCATTTGAACTTTACGATTTGGTTCCTTATTTTTCATTTTAATTTTTTTTTTACTTAGTTAGGCCTCTATTTTACAATTTACATCTTGTTTGGTTTATTCCTTTAGAATTTTCTTAGTTGGAAGTTAAAATTAGTTAAGGTAATTAAAGTTAGTTGTTAGTTATTTTGGTTATGTTCACCTAGCTACTGTTTTACTTGTTTTTTACAATTGCCATTTAAAATTTTTAGATTAAAATTACATTTTAATTCATGTTTAGTTCATTGCATGTCATTTTAGCTGCTGTTTTTGCACATTCTTTTATTTTACTTAATTTACATGTTTGGTGCTTACACATTGCTATACTTGTGTTAAATGCTTTGTTTGACTTTAATTTTGTTTAGTTAGTTTAATGTTGTGTTTTCCTTTTTTTTTTTTGAACTAACTTTAAAGGGCGTGGGGATAATAGGTACTTAGGCTAGGAATCTTTTTAACTAATCCTCTTGGGATTGACATCTAGACTTCTATAGTCTCTATTATTACTTATATGACTTGTACGTATGCAGAATTATCCAAATCAAGTTTTTGACGTCATTCCCGAGGATTAAGAGTAAAGAGTCTTAGGCTAATATTGTGTTTCACCATACTTTTCTATAAATTGATTCACCTTTAGTGTCTTTTTATTAGGCTAGTTACTAACTTGACTTGTTTTTGTTCCCTTAGTTTGTACACAAACTAATTTGCTTTGCATATGATTTTGTTTAGGATTTGTCTTTTTTTCACATGTGAGATTCCAATACTTTTGAAGTAACCAAGCACCATGTGGACTAAGTTAGACTTTATTATTTTAATAACTACCTAAGACCATGGTCTAGTGAGGAAGACCAAGCTAAAAGAGAGTCAACCCTTAAAGATTTATCCGAAAAATTAAATTTTCTAAAAAATCAACTAGAGGCCATTAAAGCTAGATATGATCCTGAACCTACTCTTGTCCATAACTTTTCAAGCTCATATGACAATGGTTAAGTGCATAGTAAAGTTACCATAATGCTAGGTGTCTATATGACCAACAATTTCAATTTTATTCAAACTCTTATCCTGCTCAAACTTGGAAGGGCCATCCTAAAAAGAAGTGAGACATTAGTTCAGGGCATTCCTTTAGTTCACTACCCAATGCACTTATATTACTTAAACTTGAGAGGGTCATCTTAAGAATAAGTGGACATTAATTCAGGACATTCTTTTAGTTCACTACCTCAATACATCCTGACTTATCCTATTGAGTATTTACTTTCACAATACCCTCCACCACCTTAACATTCTCCACTATCATTACAAGTTCCTTAAGTGCCATATTATGTTCCATCATAAAAAAATTTTTTTTCATCACAATACCATTCACCTTCACATCACTCTCTATCTACACCATATTCACCATTACCTCATATATAAGAAAAGACACCATCTTTAAAGAGATACCCATTGAATTGCTTCAAACTCAAAAAAAAACTCCAACAATACTAAAGGACATTCTTGAGAACTCTTGGGCAATGTAATCATAATAAACATACCTTAAATACTTGCCCTTAAAATTTCATGTCTAGTATTATAGAGTCAACACTTTGTTAAGAAGAGAAAAAGTAGTATACATTAGGGGATCATTTGAGGAGAGAAAGTTTAATGTGGATTGATAATGATGAAAAGCCTATTATGATAGAAGTGTCACAATTTGTAAAAGTTATGGAAAAAGAAATAATGGAGGTTGAGGATAAGCCTATGGCATGAAAAATTGATGATAGTGGATCATTTAAGGAAGTTGAGACAAAATATAGCATTTATGAAGAAGTTGAGCTTGATATTTCACCTATGCCATTTTTCAAGTTCCTTGAAGATCATTTACCCGATGTGTGGAAGGGCATGAGGTGGATAGATGTGTTGATAAAGCAAGCCTATTAGCTAGATCACTTAAGTCCTTAGACATAGTCCCTTTTGTTTATTATCAAGTTTAAGAATAAAAAAGAACTCATTAAAAAATAATTTACTTGTCTAGTAGCTTTTTTATTCCATGATCCTATGCCCGAAATAGTAGACACTTTATTCTTGAAACTTTTTCTAAATAAACCATCCATGGAGAAAAGAATGAATGATATGGATCATAGAGATGATGGTTCAATTCTCTACTGTGAATTGTAAGAAGGTTTTATTAATGGTCTTGATCAAAAAGACTTTGAACCTCATAGTTCATCCATGCAATTTGCTTTGTTTTTTTAGATTCTATTGGATGATGATTTAGAGCTGTATGTGGTTGAAAACCTATTGTTTGATAAAATTGATGAGCTTAGTAAAAATGATGAGGATGTAATAGAAAAAATTTTGAAAGAAATGTCAAAAGTTGATAATGTAAAGGATTTGAATGATGATGATATAAAAGGATTCTCTACTTGTTTAAAAATTTTCTCAACCTTTGATTCTCAAATTGATAACTTTGACTTCTTATCTTTTAAGCTCATTCGATTGATACCATTCATAGAGGAATTTTTCATGTTAGAGTCAAAACCCATATTTTTTATAGTGGTAACCTAATTCATTGGTACTAAAGCCAATGACCACTTTTATTTGGTTAGATTGCAATATGTTTAGACAATTCATAGAGGTTGTGCGCACCATATACACTTAGAATTTATCATTACATATTTGGTGCAAAGGAAGATAATGAAGTGGATAAATTCAAGAAAAAAATGTGGTGTGTTTCTCTAACACCAATGAAAGTCAAGGTTTTGACTTTAAATAAAACGTTTCTTTAAAAGACAACTCAAGTTTTACATTTTTTTTGTTTATTTGCTTATTTTGTTGTTTAGCTTATGTTTTTCTTGTACACATTGATGTTGTTTCTTTGTGTAATGGTTTTTTTTTGTTTTGTAGGATGAATAAGATCTTAAAGAAATGATGCACTAGTTTTGGCCAAGTATACGTGGGATATTTGGCCACCGTGCTTTCAAGATGACATTGGTGTTTCTTTATTCCTTTTTTTTGTTTTATTTCCTTTTGTTTACACATTGAGGATAATGTGTTATTTAACTTCGGGGGTGTAGGAAAATTACTCTAAATTTTTACAAAATTTTTGAATTTTTCTTGAATTTTGCCTTAAAATTGAGCTTAACTTATGGTAGTTTGAATCATTAGTATTCTTTTTTTTATTAGTTCTTCAAGAAGCCAATGATAAATAAAGATTGAGAATGAATATAGTTTTAGGAAAAGATTAAATATTGTGTGACATATAAGATGATGCTTAAGTTTAGTGACTTCTTAAGTATAAGTTTTTATTTGTAAGTTAATACTTTGATAATTAAATTACATTTTTTATCTAATGGATGATTATGTGAGCATGAGATTTTTTTTTTTTTGCATTGGTTTTTGAAGTTGTATATCATATTCTAAAATTTGTTTTGATAATTTCTTAAGGCGAACTCTTGGAAGATAGATGATTAAGGAAGTGATATAGGTCATCTTTGGATCGTTTGAGCCTTTTTAAGCCAACCTTAATACAATTCTTCCATATTCATCCATTTGAGCCTAATGATACATTTCATTGTTTTGAAATCACATTACAAATCCATAGCCTTAATTTGCATATTTCCTATCTTTTTGGTCCCTTACCCTATATGTATTAGAACATTCATGCATCATTTATAAATTGTGCATTGTTAAGGAGTAATGGTGGAGTTTGGTAAAAGAATGAAAAATTAAAAAAATAACTCAAAAAAAGAAAAAAGAATAAAGAAAAAATCAAGCTACTTTGTAAAAGAAAAAAAACAAAAAACAAAAATAATAAAGTGATGAAAAGTAAATAAAAGAAGAAAAGAAAGAAAAGTACGTAAAAACAAAGTTTGGGGGTGATTCTTTAAACAAGCTTAAACTTTTACCCTTTGAGAGCTTAATAATAAACGATCTTAAACAAAGTAATGTATTGTTAGGGAACTTAGACCTAAAATATCTTTTATCATACCTTGACTTTAGCCTTACATGACAAGCTTATAAAGTCCTAAATGATCATTGGTCATGTGTTTATCTACATTAATGAGAGAGATGTGATAATCAAACATATGAAACTTGAACATACTTTATTGATCTTTCTTTTTAAATTTTCATTTTTTGCATAATATTACTAGATTACATGCAAGGATTTGTGAAAGATATTGCTTGCTTTTGAGAACTATAGTTAGGAATGAACTTAGTCTAGGTTGATTCTTGTATATTAGCATATGTTTTTAATTTTGCTTTAGTTATATCTATTGTTCAATCCATGAGGCATTTATAATAAATGAAGAATTCAAAGTAATTGATAACTCTAGCTCAATCTTGTTTTGCTTGAAGATAAACAAAAGCTTAAGTTTAGGGGTTTGGATGAGGTGGTAAACCTTAGGATTTAGGGAATGGAGCCTTGGGAACAGATTTTATCAGTAATAGTATTAAATAAATGTATTTTAGATTTTATATATAATAATATTATAGATACTAAATTTTGTCTGAACAAAATTTGACCATTTATGAAGCTTTCAAAATCCAACCTAGTTCAAATATGATATTTGTTTAATTTTGACAAGATTTTAAAATTGAGATTAATTTGACCTAAATGACTCAAGGTCAAATTTGATCAAAATTTGATCAAAATTAATTAAACCAAATTGAACTCGAGTCAGTTTTTCAAAATTTACAACCAAATGGGATTAATCAGCCTCAGTAATGATATTTGTGATTTTAAAGCACTAAAAACTTTAATTGTACTTCAAGAATTATAGAATTACTAAAATACCCTTTAAGGTTATTTTTGTAATTTGGTATTTTCAAAGTTAAATTTTTATGAAGACTTCTTAATCATGATTTGTAATATTTGATAATTTTTTATGCATTAAAAACCCAGATCACACCCTAAGAAGTGTAAAATTACTAAAATACACTTAAAGATATTTTCATAAATTGACCTTTTTGAGGTTAGTTTTTTTTAAAAAGCTCCAGATCATTTTTTAATAATATTTAATAACTTTTGAAATATTGAAACCTTGATCATACTTCGAAAGGTATAAAATCACTAAAATACCCTTTAAGGATATTTTTGTAATTTGACATTCTTGATGTTGGTTTTTCATGAAATGTTTCAAATCATGTTTTTAAATTATCTGATGATTTTTTATGTATTAGAAACCATGGCAACACTTTAGGAGATGTGAAATTACTAAAATATCCTTTAAGAGTAATTTTGTAATTTGACCTTTATGAGATTGGATTTTCATGAAAAATTTTAAATCTTAATTTTATATTATTTCATGACTTTTGGTGTTTTAAAATCATAGAAATGAATAAAGGAGTATTATTTTCCAAGAACATGGCCTAGAAATCAAAAACTTTCTAATGAGGCTAAAATAGTCTTTTCATTTTGTTTAAACAACATTAAAAATTCAACCATCGACAGTGAGCATCCTAAACCATGTGATCATCTTAGAAAGCTAAATTCAATAATAAAATATGGCTCCTTGCAAAGGAGAAAAGGGATAAATATGGACCATTAGATGCACCTTTAATTCAAAGGCCAAGATTCAATTTTAAGAGATATTTTTTTATGCTTATTTGAGTAAAAAAAGGGGACATTGAAGAGAATAAGGGAAAAAAGGCTGAAAACACAAAAAAAAAAAAAAAGAAGAAGAAAAAAAGAAATGTGAAAAAAAAAGAGAAAAAAAAAGAGAAAAAAAGTTAAAAAAAGCTTAAATAAGGTATAATCTCTATTTTCTTTTCTTGCATTCCATTATACTTTTATCTCATTTTCATAACATTTTTACATTGGTTCTTCATTCATTTTTCTATTTTTCTTTTGAAAAATTTGTAATTTTTTTTCTTTTTTTTTTTTTTTATCAAAGCTTGAATCAAAATTTAGCTTAAAGAATGTATAATCTCTATTTTCTTTTCTTGCATTTCATTACACCTTTATCTCATTTTCATAACATTTTTATATTGGTTATTCATTCATTTTTCTATTTTTCTTTTGAGAAATTTGTAGTTCTTTTTCTTTTTTTTTTTTTTTATCATAACTTGAATCAAATTTTATCTAACTAGTTCATAGTTTGGATTGAAGTTAGATAACCAACAATAAAAAAATTCAATGCCACCATTGATACCATTTTGGGGTTCGGCCAACCTCCACTTAACCATGATCAAACCTCATTTTGATTTTTCTTTATTGATTTATTTGCTTTCAAATGTTATCTATGACAATTAAATGATGAGTTTGCTTATGTTTTGCATAAATTTTGATCAATTAGTGATATATGTTGATGTTTGTTTCATGTTCTAGTTTTTCATGGATTCCTTGCTATTTTAGTTTGCTATATATTTAACAAAATTCTTCATTTGACTAAAATGCCTTCAAGTGATGAATATTATGATGTTCAATGCATACTTGAGTGATATGGAATGAAAATATGATTGTGTAAGTGCCATGGGACATTTGGCCTAGGTAGTTCCATGCTTGACCAAAACTTTTTCTTCATTTTGTGGCCAAATGTTGCTTGATTCCATGTGTTTGACTATATTTTTGCTATGTTTTTCAATAGATAAAAATGTTAGTTTAATAAATTGTTTGGTGATTTTTTATGTTCATTTGGTTGATTTTTAAAAAAGAAAAATAGTGGAACATGTTTTTCGAAGTTTGAAAAATTTTAATATTTGATTCATTTTTCTCATATTTTCACATGCACATCTTATTTGTGATTTAGTTTTATCAATGTCTAGATTTATAATTAGTTTGTTCTCTTGTCATGCATATGTTACATGCATCAAATATTTATATTTTTAACAATGGATTATTGTAATTTGTTTTGGTCACATGCATTTTCTCATGAAACCCTAAATTTAAAACCCTAAAACCATAAACCTTAAACATTAAACCTTAAACCCTAAACCTAAGCCTTAAATTTTAAACCCTAAATCCTAAAACTTAAACCTTAAACTATAGATCCTAAACCCTAAATTCTAAACCTTGAACCTTAAATCCTAAACTTTAACCTAAACCCTAAACTAACCTAAGCCTTAAACCATCCCTTAAACCATAAAGACTCAAACCAACCCCCAAACCTTAAAACCAACCTTTGCCCCTCATTCATGCATTTGCATTTGCATTTCATTTTGTTACATGTATCCTTAAACTATCCTGCATTCATGCCATGTCATTCATATTATGTATTCATTATACATTATGTTTATGCATATCACGCATTTGTTTTTAAAAATGAGTTTTCAAAGTAAAATATTTTTAAATAAGATAATATCTTAAGTAAATATAGTCATTGAGATCTAGCCTAAATATATGAGTATTCTTGATGATTATTATATATGCGAGGTATTATCTCAATTTTATGGGATAATTTGAAAACTCTTAAGTTAAAGATATTTTTAAACTCTATCTAAATGAAGGAGAGTGAAAAATGTATCTTGATACTTAAGTTGTTTTCATTTTGATCTAGAAATAAAATATTTTATTTTCAAAAATTGATTTATGTAAAAAAAATTAAAATTTTCTTATGAATTAAAAAAATGCAATTAATTTCTAAACACTAAAATAGGACCATTTTTAACCAAAGTTTAAAGATAACATGCTATTAATTAGTACCGTCTTCAATGGGCGCTGTGAGGATACTAATTCTTCCCTGAGTGTAATCAACTTTTGAATCCTAAATCTAATTTCGCAAACCTCAATTTTTTTTTATAAAACTTTTAAATGTTTTATTAAAAAGAAAAAAATATTTTTGGATGGTTAATCACACTCTAAAAAAGATTGGTGACAACTTTTTTGTTTTGACTTATATCAAAAATGCTTTTTAAAGCCCCTATTTTTTCTCATTCTTATTCGTTCGGTGCTCGAGTCACCATCTCCGATTATGAAACATCACGACAAGTATTAAGTAAAGATATTTTACGTTTTATTTTAATTTTGTTATGAGCAATAACATCAACTACATTTTTTATGCTCAAAATGCCATCTTTGTTAAAATTTTAGAATTTTGAAAATAAAATTTCAGCATCCACTATGTTTTTATCTTAAAAATATGATCTTTGTTAAAATTCTAGAATTTTGAAAATAAAATTTCAATATCCACTACATATTTTATGTTTAAAACATGATTTTTCTTAAAAGTTTAGAATTTCAAAAATAAAGTTTTCACATTCATTACGTTTATTATGCTAAAAATGCGACCTTCGTTAAAATTTCATAATTTCAAAAATAAATTTTTAACATCCATTACGCTACTCAATGCAGTCTTTGTTTTCAAAATTTTGAAAATAAGGTTTCAACATCCATTTCATTTTTTATCCTAAAAATGCAGTCTTTGTTAAAATTTTAAAATTTTGAGAAAAAAATTTCAACATCCAATTTATTTGTTATGCTTAAAACGTGATCTTTGTTAAAATTTTAAAATTTTGAAAATAAAGTTTCAATATCTACTATCTTTTCTATCTTAAAAATGTGATATTTGTTAAAATTTATTAAATTTAAAAATAGTTCAACATTCACTACAGTTGTCATTCTCAAAATGTGGTTTTTGTTAAAATTTCATAATTTTGAAAATAAAGTTTCAACATTCTCTACGTTTTTAATGCTCAAAATGCAGTATTTATTAAAATTTCATAATTTCAAAATTAAAATTTCAACATCCACTATGTTGCTTATCTTAAAAATATGATATTTTTGTTAAAATTTCCAATTTTTGAAAATAAAATTTAAACATCTATTACATTTCTTATTTAAAAAAATGTGGTCTTTATTAAATTATAGAATTTTGATAATAAAATTTCAATATCAATTGTTTCTTATCTTAAAAATGTGGTTTTTGTTAAAATTTAAAATTTTGAAAATATAATTCATATTTCAAATCTCAATACAATTAATATTTAAAATAATTTTATTTCAAATAATTTAATATTATTATATTTTTAATTTCAAGTAATTTAATATTATTTTTAAAAAATACATATGTTAACAATTATTATATTTTTATTAAATAAATTCAAATCAATTGTACAAATTAAATATAAATTTAAACCTAATGAAAAAAAAGTCAATACAAATAAAAACTAAATTAATTATATATTTTCTTAAATACAAAATTTAAACATGGTCATTTTCAGGTGTCAAAGACGAGACTTGAAATGTTTTGTGCATGTCAGTTTGCATTTTGGTTTATCATGCAATTTTTTTTTATTAAAAGGGAAAATAAACTATAAAAATAATTTTTCCAGGACAAAAAAAGATAAATTTTATATTCTATCAAATATTTTAAAAAATCTCAAAAAAAAAAAAAAGATTTATGATTCAGGGTGTTTTTCCTTTTCTTAACACTATTAGAAATCTTAAAAAACCTTAAGGAATTAAATTATGGAACCAAACATAAGAATCATATTATAAAAAGCAAAATTTTTGGAAGAAAACTTATTTTCTCTTAAACCAAACGATCTCTTATTGTATATATTAATTTTTACTTTCAAGAAGAAAAAAAAGTGTATAAGCTTTTATTCATCCAAACAGGCATAAATTTTAGATAGTTGATATTTTATTCATCCAAACTGTTTAAAAAAAAAGAGACATAAAGGCTTGTCAATAAAGGAAAAAAAAGTTTCAATAAAAGAAGAAACACTAAAAATTTCCTGAATTTTGCAAAAGCTGAAATTGAATCTCTATCTTTTAGGGGAATGTACCAAAGTTTTCTCAACATTCACAACAGGGAAGTAAGTGCTTCTTGATTGTTATCTACTATGCTTGTTTTTTACTAGGCATATAAATGATGGAGAATTGAGAAAATAAAGCCTAATCAATTAAATATTTACACTTGTACCATACAGTTCTACAGAAACAAGTTCCTGTTCAATGCAATAACAAATGACTGACAATCATGAGATAAGAGCAGGAAAAATTGCAGGGAATGAATCCGTTTCTTCATGATACCGTATCTAACATCATCATGCACACACCCTACATCTTGAAAATCGGTCTACAGTGCTCCACGCTAATCAAAAGAAGATATATTTACAGCATCAGTGTTCCGACTCTGGAGTCGGGGTGGGGGGGATCGATCATCTTTCATTCTGTGACTGTGAGCTATGTCTTGAAGTCCAGTACTTTTCGATCTCCTCTGCTGTCCTTCCGGGGATTCTCCCAGCAATCAGAGACCACCTGATGCATGTAAACAAACCAAAATATTACTACATTTTTTCACTTTTGGGGAGTTAGAACAGATCCTGTTTGTTTTTATCACATGAATAAAGTGATAAAATACAAAAAACAACTGAGGTTTTTGTCACATGAAGGAAAGATCCTTAGGATGATAAAAGAAGTGATACAGCTGAGAATAATGAGGTTGAAGAATATTGTTTTTGATAATGTAAATAAAGATTTATGCATGAAATGGAGTTTAAGAAGGGATATATTTGTATAGAAATAAGAGTGGCTGATGGAGTTATATGAGTTGTACATTGTTAGCAGTGAATTACTATGGGTAATAAAATTACAAATTATAAAAAAAAAAAAAAAAAAGACAGAAACAACTAGTGTAGTAAACCTCTCTCCGACCAACTTAAACATTCTGGCAATGAGCATCTCCTCATCCTCAGAGAATTCCACCTTAGTATCCTCACGTCTCTCCTCTGCAACAGGACAGGCAATACTATTACATGAGAATAAACAGGAAAAAGAAGTAGCAAATGGATTTTAATTGAGATGGTCAAAGTTCAATAAGGAACCTTTCAGCGTCGAGGCTTGACTTCTATGCCCATTACTAGAGCTACGATTCAAGTCACCCATGATTTCCCCACAAAAAAAGCCGGCGCAGGCTCCATGGTGATCAGGGTATTCAGTATTTATGCAGTGAAATTAGACTGTTGGATAGGTGGTTGGGAAAAGAAAAAGAAATCAAATAGAGAAGACTGTTAGTTCCTTGGATTTGATAAGTTGTTGAGGTTCCACCGATTGTTGGTTTGGACTTTTGTGTCTAAAAGAACAAAACTAAAACAACTGCGTTGCGCTGCTGCTGATTCTTTTTGCCCCTGCTAAAGACTATCAGTCAAATCCGTTTTACATCATTTTCTGCAATATGTTCTGGACGATTAAATTTAGCACTGGGAAAACGACATGCACGTCACTGTTGAATGAGGTCGCTCCCAAAATCTTCTTCATATAAAAGTAGACCAGATAAGTACGAGTTACGAATAGTCGAATCCTTGACGGAGCAAAGACTGAACCAAAAGCTTCAAGTTTTTTTAAGTAATAAATAATTCTTAAATCAGTGACAAGTAGAAATTTTTATGTTTAAATTTTATTGTATGTAAATTGGATTTAATTTTATATTCAATTTATTTTATTATATTATAATATGTTAAAAACAATAATTCTGATGAAATTAAGGTAACCTTTTGATTAAGGTTATAAAATTTTTATTATAGTTAAAATAATAAAAAATTTTAAAATTTTATCATTTTATTTAAATAAATATTTATATTTTTATTGTGTTTAATTAAATTTTTAAATTTTATTTTGCACTTAAATAAGTTTTTAATCTACTTTTGTATCCAAAAAAACTTTAATCTTTAATTTATAATTTTGTACCTAAATAAGCATTTATAATATATTAATCTTTTTTTTAAAACAAAAACTTCCTTAAATACAAATTAAATAATAAAAATTTATTTGATTATAATAAAAATATAAAAATTTATTTAAGAAAAATGAAATAATTAACAGGTTTTTAAAAATAATTTAGGTTTTAATTATTCTTTTAAAAAAAAAAGGGCCTTTCATTGTTCAAGTAATTTTATTATTGATGATTGAAATCAGATTAACAATAATTAATATTCATCTTCCGTTCTTTTTTACAAATCGTCATCAAAGACAAGTCCCTGATTTTCATCTACCGTACGAGGAAAACGACGCCGTTACCTGGATCCTTTCGTCGGATAACAGAGGGTTAAACAAGTTTCCGTCTTTCGCGCCCCAAATTCCCAAATTCTTTCACACCACCGATTCAGTTTGCTGGAACGAGCTTGATTCTCCTCTTTCATTTTCGTTCTTTGGAATGATTTGTTTTTATTTTCACTTTTAAATTGTTTCAGCGGAATGTTCAGCGGTTTTTAATCTTCTAAATTCATTCTTTTTATTAAATTCTCTCGGAAGCTAGGGTTCTTGGTGATTTATGTACTATGCAGTTAAATTAGTATTTGAAATTGATGTTATTAAATCTTAACCAAGGCTATGTTTAGATAAATATTAATAAAAAAATATTTTTAAAAATAACATATAATTCTTATTTAAATAATTAAAATTAATAAAAAAAATTTTTAACAATTATTATTTAAATAAAAAATTAAAAAAATATTTATTATAATAATTTTTTCCAATTATAATTTTTTATTATCATAATTTTAAAGTATTTTTGGATTATAATATGTTTATTATCTTATTTGACTTCACAATTGATGTTATATTAATAATTTTTAATCAAATGAAATTAAAAGATATTTTATAAATATGTATTGATGAATTTTGAATTAATCTAATATTTCTTAAATATAAAAAATATATTTATTTATATTCAATCATTCATCAAAATTAAATCACCAAAAAATTATAAAAAATTTTTATATTAAAAAATATATATGAAACTTACTTAAAAAAATAACTTTAAAAAAATTATAAAATAATTGTGAACTATTTAATTTTTTAATTAAATTTTTAATATTAATAAAAAGATAAACATAATGATTTTTTTATAAGAAAAATTTTTTTCAACATTTTTTTTTCTTAATTTTTCCTTCAAATTAGAGTATTAAAAAAAATCAAATTTACAAAAAAAAATTATTTGATTTTTATCTTTTTTTTTAATTAAATATTTATAAAAAAAATTTTTGTTTTCTTTATTATTATTATTTTTTCTTTCTTCTCCCTTCAATCTAATCACACTGTAAAGGCCAATGCTGTCACTTTGTTAAAATGAAGTTTGAAGTTTGAAAGAAACGAAGGGACAAAGTGTTGTTTGGGAAAAGAGATTTTTAAATTGAAATTCTCCATTTTGTTCAAGCAACTGTCTCTTTCACCAATGATAACAACTTTTGCAGGCCTGGACTTTGAACCAGGTTTTGACTCAGTTAGCCCAGGGCCTTCCCAACTTAATGGAGGCCGCTTACCTAGGCCATGGGCCTTATTGATTACCTTACGTATATTAGATTTTGAAATAGTGCGCTTTCAATTTACAAACACATCGGAAAGCCTTATTTTCACTTCCATGGCCTCTGAACATTGCCCACCAAGTGCTCGATCATTGTACAGTAGGAGAAGACGGTAATCTCAGCAAATGGCTAATAGCAAATACGAATACGTTAAGTCCTTTGAGGTTGAAGACGAAGTAATGCCACCCAATCTGATCGTCGTTCGAATCGACGGACGCGATTTTCGTAGGTAAATAAATTAATGCTGATTTTTACACATTTTCTACACATTTAATTCTAATTTTTTTCTTTCTTTTTTGGCAGATTTTCTGAAGTTCATGAGTTTGAGAAACCGAATGATGAGAAAGCCTTAAATTTGATGAACCAATGTGCAATGGCCGTTTTAGAGGAGTATCCAGATATTGTCTTTTCTTATGGATATAGCGATGAGTACAGGTAATCGAATTGTGAGTTTGATATTTAGATGTTACCCAAACTTCGTTTAATTCTCTTCTTTGGTTTTTTTTTTTTTTTTTACAGTTTTGTTTTGAAGAAGACATCGAAATTCTACCAGAGGCGAAGCAGGTTTTATTTTATTCTGCATATTCAGTATTTTCTCCTAGAGCTAGACAAGTTTAGGTGATTTTCTTTTGTTTTTGAAATGTATACTGACTTACTGAGCCTTTGCAACTTGGCAATGAATATGCAGCAAGATCTCTTCGGTCATTGTGTCATTCTTTTCTTCTGTATATGTCACAAAATGGAAAGAATTCTTTCCCCATAAGGAGTTGAGATATCCACCTTCATTTCGTTCACGGATTGTATGTTGTGCATTGCTAGAGGTTCTTCAAACATATCTTGCATGGAGACAAAAAGATTGTAAGTGATGATATTCCACTGCTTCTAAACAAAGACAAACTTCCTAGAAACAAATGACAAGTTTTGCAACATACATCAATTGGAATCTATCACATTTCTTTTTCGGGCTTTGGCAGGTCATGTTCAAAATCAGTATAATACTTGTTTTTGGGAGCTTGTAACAAAAGGTGGAAAGACTGAAATAGAAGCACAAGAAATTTTGAAGGTGCTAAACTGCTAATGAATGTATCTGCATTTAGCTTAGTTGCTGCATGTGTGTCTCCTTTTGTATTGTATGTTGCCTACATGTTTGTATGTTTGCTTTACCCACATTTCTTTCCTAGGAACTTACTAGTTTATGGACACTGCTGCTCTTGATCTTAATCTATTTTCCGTTTTTTCTTTCTTTCTTTTTTAAGATAAAAATATCATTTCATGCATGCTCTGTTACCTTCAGCTTGGATGTTGATACATCCTTCTGATTGTCCACCATTGGACCTCTTATTTGTAATGCAGAGGTTCTTGTAGTTTTCAAGTTATGTAAGGTTGGATGTTCTTATGCTAAAACTCTAATCTTGTTATGTTGTATCTGTTGATTTTGCAGGATGCTAAAGAACAAGACAGAAATGAACTTCTCCATCAACAATTTGGTATTAACTACAATGATTGTCTTGCATTGTTTCGTCAGGGAACTTGTATTTTCAAGACTGAGGTTTTGTTTTCTCTTTTCAATAGGATATACTGGTCTAAATATTCTAAAGGTTTGATGTTTAGTTCCTAGGCTATTTGGCCTTGAGCAGCATGTGTTGCAGCCATATTTGAATCAATGATCGTATATTTCAAAAAGGTCTTGCCTGGATTGCTCATAGCCAAAGCACTCCACATAACTTTCAATAGCTTGGGACTGGTTAGCTTTGGACACAATACTTCTTAAAACAAAACCTTGCAATATTGTGAATTCTTTTCCCTTAAATTGTGTATCAAGTTTTCAAATTGAACATATATCACCTGGGGAGAGTTTGTAGATTCTGATGGTTTATCATCCTTTTTCCCCCTTTATTTTCTTTGATATGTGACATCTATTTGTCAACTGATATTATCTTCTTTACTTTGCTAAGGTGGAACATGTTGTGAAGTACAATGAGGATGGAACTCCAGTGAAGAGGTTGCGGAGAAAGCCAAGTATTTTCCACTCGGAAAATATAGCTGGGAGAAGCTTTTGGAATGAACATGCAAGTCTTCTTAAAGAGCTGAGAGGTTTCTCCGAGGACTGTTTCAAATTAAACCCTGATTACATCAGATCCTTTCTATTTGAGAGCAAGATGATGCCATCTATTTGGATTGTAATTAGAATAGATGGTTGCCATTTTCACAGGTAATATAAAACGGGTAAAGTTTTATGTTGTTTTAGTTCCTGATACTGTGTCCAGTGAGTTCGATATTTCTTCCCCTTGGCTCTCAATCACTGGAAAATTGTGGAATAACTGCACAATTTCACTTAAAAATGCTGAATTCTTTTGGAAACTCAAAGCTTCTTATGCATACAATATCATTTTAGTTATATCTTAGAAGCTAAATTATGGTCTTCGGTCGTTACCTTTTTCAGGACATCCATATGGGAATGCCAGTTTATTATTCTAGGTTTTCTCAATCTAGAATTTGAGCTCAAGTGTCTATTTCTCCTTTTATCATGTATGTTTTGAATGGGTATGACTCCTAAAACAGAGAATATGAGTTTTTGCATTGCTTACATTTCAAAGAAGGGGGAATCATGAAGTGCATGGGAGGTGTACAGTAACTATCCTTATTCTATTGAACAAATTAGACATCCAGAGACAATGCCATCCAAAATAATGTGATGCATAAAATTTTGTTTGATTACATTTGTATATGTGTTGAAACTTAACTCTGTTGTATGCCTTTTGGTAGATTTTCTGATATTCATGAATTTAATAAACCTAATGATAAGCAAGCTCTGGATCTTATGAATTTATGTGCGGTGGCTGTGTTAGAAGAATTTCAAGATATTATTTTCTCTTATGGAGTCAGTGATGAGTACAGGTAAATACATTTGCTTATACTGTTTGTTTACAAGTTTTTTGTTTCATCATACATAAATCATTTTTAGTTTTTTATGACTTTCAGCTTTGTTTTGAAGAAGGATTCTCAGCTCTATCAAAGGCGAGCCAGGTTTGTTGTCCTTCATTTTTTATTTGTTGTAACTTTTAACACCTGTTCATGATGCTTCTGGGCTATTACTCAAGCCATGTGCAGAGCAGAGGAAGAAGCCTTCTCTTTTCCTCTGTTTTATGATCATGTGATGGAAGAGAAACTTTATGGGCTCTGTTCAATGTTTCCACATGAATGGTATCTATTGCATGAAATACACTCCAGTAGATCATTATAGTCAGGCTAAATCATTTAAAGCACTTTCTGTGAACAATCTAGTAATTATAAGAATAACCTTGTAGGAACATCCAGTTTGCTGAATCCCAACTCCTGTTCACCCACTTGCACCTTCTACATGCTGAAGACACCTTGGCTTGTTTTAGGTTATGCTTCCTTCATTAACCTTGGAAAGCACCCCAAGAAAAGTACTTCAATAGGATTTTCTGTTTCTATTAAATGTTTTGCCTTGCATGAAAACATCTATTTTTATGGATAAAGGTTTAAGATTTTGTTCTTTGGAGATACATTATAGGCCCTAATCATCTATTTCAGTTCATGTTGTCGCACGTATGTAGATGTCTGTGTTTTCAAGTGAGAAGCGTACTAATTTCAAATGTCAGTTGAAGTTCCCTACCCTTCAATTATGGCATTTGGTGAAGCAGTTCTCTTCTTTCTTTGATCTTTGTCATATATTGCCCCCTTTTGGCATCTAGAAGGCTTTATGGTCCAAGATTTATCGTGCGTCATTAAGGAATTCATGTCAAACGTTGCCTTGAATTGCTATTATCCATATGTTTAGCCTGAGAAGCATTAAATTTTGTTTTCCTGACTTGCCTTTCAACTAAATTTGGATAATTTCACTTTCAACAGCGAAATAGTTTCTGTCATTCTATCCTTTTTCTCTTCGATGTATGTAATGAAATGGAAAGATGTCTTCCCAAAGAAAGAGTTGAAGTACCCTCCATCATTTGATGGGCGGGCAGTATGTTACCCATCAGCTGAAATTCTTCGAGATTATCTGGCATGGAGACAAGTTGATTGTGAGTGCTTTTTACTAAACCTTTCATTAAGGCATAATGGTTGAAATTTTATTATGTGCCTTTTCTTGATCACTACTGTTAGTGTTGTCCCACTTGTCATAACTTGCCACTATTTACGTTTTTGAATGTAGGTCACATCAATAATCAGTACAATACCTGTTTCTGGAGTATTGTTAAGTCTGGAAAAAGCAAAAGTGAAGCTCAAAGTTACCTGAAGGTGTCTTTCTGGTCACAATATGTTATTCTGTTATGGAATTATATAAGTTAATCTAGCTCACTTGTGTGGTATTAGTCTTACGGAGTAGCTTTCCATTTATTTGTTCCCTCATATCTTGCTCATGCTATTATTCAGTTTGTTAACAGGGTTCCATGTTGAAATTTGTTTGTGTCAAGGTCGTTCATTTATTTATGTTTGTATTATTTTACAGTTACTTAGAAGACTGTTTTGTCATTTATGAATTTTTAACAATACGGGGATCCATGTCATGCCTTTGAAATCTCAGCTGCCTCCTTTCTGCTCTTGCAGGGTACTCAAGCGCGAGAGAAAAATGAGTTGTTACTTAAAGAGTTCGGTATAGACTATAATACATTGCCACCCATGTTTCGGCAGGGTTCTTCTGTTTTCCGGGTTAAGGTTGCTTGTCCTCCATATCAAAATATAGTTTATAAATATTCCCAATGCTTAACCATGTTTTTAATAGTAATGTTCCTGGGTTTTCTATTTGGTTTTTATTCAGACAGAGACTTCAATTCGGGAGAACGGCGCTTCAGTTAGGAAAGCTCAAACTGAAATAATTACAGAATACTGTAACATAATTGAGCAGAGCTTCTGGGAATCACATCCAAGCATCTTGGACGAGAAACTCCAAGATGCCCCACTTTTGAAGCACTAGCAGAGACGGATTTACAATTGGGATGGTGAAATCCTAACAATTCTTTTTGGTAGTCTTACGTAATTATAACAAGTTTTTAAAAAGTTTTAACTTTCTTCTTCAGAAAACAACATTTCATTATTTTCTTTCCATTTCGTGTGATTCATAAAGTGCTCAATTAGAAACTTACGTTTTTATGATGAAAAAGGATGGATACTGAATAAGAATGGATTGACAGCTCTATACTAAGGTTTCTTTGTTTTCTGTTTCATCTGGGAACACTAGAAGAGAAGATATAGGAACAAAAATAATAAGACAAATCAAAATTAGTAATGATAAGATTATTACATTTTTTAATAAACACTAAAAAGGCGTTTCACATATATAAAAGCAGATTTTAATTTTAAAGTATATAAATTATATTCTTTAACTACATTGATTGAAATTGAAGCTAAAAATAATAATTATTAATGGAACGAATTCCCATCTGAAAATGGGAACAAGTTAAATCTACAATAGCTGTAATTGGCATTGATGAAAAAGAAACAAGGTTATAACGATAGAATAAAAAATGTCTATCTTAATAATAATATGTTTATCATACCAAAACTATTGTATTTTCCTTTTATTCATGGAAATATTCTTAGAAAATAATTTTATC
Organism: Durio zibethinus; assembly: GCF_047325235.1. Lineage (NCBI taxonomy): Eukaryota > Viridiplantae > Streptophyta > Magnoliopsida > Malvales > Malvaceae > Durio > Durio zibethinus. The sequence goes on from NC_143187.1 coordinate 12,192,793, forward strand.
AATAAACATTTACTTGATATTTTTTAGGATATGAAAGTAATAGTTTTCACCATGGTTCGTCAATTCATAAAAATACTTTCGTTAAAATCACAAACACGTGACATTGGTCTGGTTTCAATTAAAAAATCAATAGTATGATTATAAAAGCCATTAATGAAAAACATTGGCTATATCGAGTATTTAATGAAAATTTTAGTGAAAAATCACTAAAAATATGGTCTAGAAAACTTAGATATTGTAATTTACAAATTATAAATTCTACGAAAATTATTAGAGTCAAACTTATGATTTATACAAAATAAGATATAGATGAATTTGAAATTTAAATTAAAGAATTATTAGACAAAATATTAATTGAAGAAACTATTAGTCTTCATTCTAGTCCAATATTTATGATAAAAAAACCATGCAGAATAAAAACACAGAAAGCCTATATGGTAATAAATTATAAAAGATTTAATCAATATGTAATTTTTTATGGCTATTTTATTCTTGAAAGGATGTACTTATTAATGTAGCAAAACATGCTACATATTATAATAAATTTGATTGTAAATTAAGTTTTTGACAAATTATTCTTACATAATCATCAAAACCTTTGATTGCATTTAATGCTTAAAAAAGACATTATCAGTGGAACATTATGTCATTCGAATTATGTAATGCTTCATAAATATTTTAAAAATGAATGGATTCTATCTTTGGAAAATACACAGATTTTTGTGTTATATATATTGATGATATTTTAATTTTTTTTTCAATCATTTAATGAGCAAAGAAACACTTGAGAGTGCGTTTAGTTCGAAAGAATTCATAATTTTTTTTTTTTTCAGAATCCTGATGGTGGGTATTTTGTCCATCATGTTTGATTTAGGATAATCTTGTAAAATGCCTAACAGTATCCAAAATCCCAATGATCGTGTCATGATATGATTGATTTTAAATCATAATTTGATAAATTGTTCAAGTGGCTATTAATTATGGTGTTTTAATGAAAAATTGCCTTAATTGAGTATCAATTAAGGCATTTCTTCCTACAAATGCCGTAAATGACAAATATTATAATTTAATTTTCTTTCTCAGTTAAGGTGTTTCTTTCTTCGAACGTCGTAATTGCAATATATTAAAATTTTGTTTTCTTTCTCGAAGACCATGTTCTAACAATATGAATTTCATAATGTCTAATCGACTTCAAAAAACTTATATTTTATACATCAAATAAGGTATAGAAACGTCCTAATTGATGTATTTATTATGTTTTAATATCCAATGTTTTTTATTTTTATTTCAACATATCTAAGTTCAAATCAAATATTTTTTTGTTTGAACTAATTTCAGCTCATCATCCGTCATTTAATTTTCATTCTATTAACTTTATCTTTGTTTTTTTCAAAACATGATGTGTATACTATCTAATATTTAATTATCTAACATGCATTATTTGTTGCATTCTAATCTTTTCTTCTTTTTTTTCATCTTTTTGGATGTTTAAATCTGAATTTAAACTATGTTGATATATAAAATGTGTTTATAGTTTATTTGTTTTAGCTCTTTCATCCAAAAATGTTTTATTGCTAATTTATATTTTCTTTTTTTATGTTTGATAGATTCTATGTACCATATGCAAAGATTTGCTTTTCATTTATGTTTTCAACTTTAACAAGATTCTATCTTCTAAACAATTATGACTAGTTTATCACTAAGAATGAATATGCAATTGGTTGCATTGCTTATGATGCATTTGAACCAAATTGAGACTTTGTTGAATGTGTTATGTTTTGTTATTGTGACTTTATTACATATAAATCCTAAAAAACGATGTAGACTATCTTATAGTGGAATATCTTATAATATATTGCATATTAAAAAGTTAAACTTAAATGCAATTGTCATAATGTATAGATTTGTAAATCTATAACTAGATACAACCGAATGAATCGTTACTAATCTTTTATTAAGGTGTGATTGGCCACCTAAATAATTCATGTCTACGAAACTAGAACTAGGATCGGGAGTATAGTTATGTGTAAGGAATATTATAGTACCCCCACATCACTCACACAAAGGGTGGTACAATTTAATTTCGTGTTATTCAAAGCCTAAAAAACTTATCAAATAATTTAATATAAAAAATTATCCTTAAATTACTTCAATATGTTGATAATAATTTAAGAATATCCCCTCATCTCAGAAGTATTTGAAAAGGCTATTTATTACACTTTAAAAAGGCCCTGTCATTATATTCATTTTTGCAAAATTTAATTTTTATAGATAAAAAAACTCTTTATTTTTAGAAATATCCTCCAATACGTTGGTAAGATTTTTTGCTAGAAATTATCCTCTAATATGTTAGTAGGATTTTATGGTAATTATTTTTTTAAAAAAATTAATGTTTATTTAAAAATCATAAAGTTTTTCAATATGTTGGTAAAATCTTATTTTAAAAGTCAAACTGTCTTCCAATATGTTGATAAGGCTTTATTAAAAATTATTTTTCTTGAAATTTGTTTTTTATAAAAAAATTAATAAAGTTCTTTAATATGTTAATAAAACTTTATTTTAAAAATCAAATTGCTTTCTTATATGTTGGTAAGGCTTTTTGTTTTATTAAAACAATTTATTAAAAATTTGAATCTTCTAATTTTTTTAACAAATAAATTAATAACAAATAAATTAAATAATAGAATATAGATAGAAAATAAATAAATAAAATAAATAATAATGATACTAGAAAAATGGCTCAGTTATAAGGCTTGGTAGGTATGGCTCATGGCACGAAGATGGCTCAAGAGGTGTAGCTAATAAGTTAGCTCAGTTACGCAATTGGCTTGGTTTCAGCTATTAGAGAGGGGTTGTGAAGCAGATCGTGATATGGGTCGATTTGTCTAGTTCAAAACATGCAAACCTTGATATGGACAAAACGGATCATTTCTAGACAATATAAAAAGACTAAATTTTCTTTCCTTCCTTAGATTTGTTTTTCTCCCTCTTTCTCCTTTTCTCTTTTCTCTATTATCTCTTCAGAAAATGACGAGTTTTTGGTTGAAATTTAATGAAATCTGGTGATCTTCACCAAAAAGTAGCCAAAATCTAGAATTGCTCGTTAAAAATTAGGATTTCTACTAGAATATCACCGGAATCTTCAAAGGTTACCGAAAAATTCCTCCAAAAACTGGAATTTCTAAAAAAATTTTAAAAAATAAACCTTGAAAATTTTCCTAAAAAATTTTTACTAGTCTTGTGTACTCTTTGGTTGCTTCTATGTTAAATCTCTATTCTTCTTTTCCTTTTCTCGTGTTGAATCTACTGGGGGTATTTATAGGGTTTTAAAACTATGGAACTCTATACCAAAAGGAGTTACGATTTGATTTCCCTTTAATTCCAACTTTCAACTTAGATTTTAACCTAAACTTTATAACGTAAAGAAACAATCCTAAACCAATTCAACCACCCCAAACCTTTCATAATTTTTCTCTCTGTTTCTTTTATTTTTCTTTTTTTAACAAAAACAATTACAACCCCAAACAATTTTGAATGTCTACAGTTACCCATCTTTGCGCACTTTTTGTGAAATAAAAATTGTACAAAGATGTAAACAACCCAAACAAGAATCAACTCGACATTTTTTTAGAAACTCTTTTAAAATGGATACTTAGACTTTTAAATAACATAAAAACTCCTCTAAACAAAGGTTTAACACTTTAAAAATATAAAAGCTCCTCTAAGCAAAGGCTCAATACTTTCGAAAAATAAATAAAGTTCCTCTAAACAAAAGCTCAATGATTTTTAAAAAATAAATAAGGCTTTTCTAAATAAAGACTCAACAATTTTTTAAAAAATAAATAATGCTCTTTGACAATCATGCCTAGAGATCTTATAGTTCGTATCTGAAGAAATTTTAAGAAATTATGCTCGAAAATCTTACAAATCTTTCTTAATATTGCAAAATGCTCTTTTGAACAAAGAGTTTATAACTTTTTTTTAAAAAAAAATTGAAAAACCTTTCTTAACCATGACTTATTTTCTTGAAATATCATTTTTCAAGGATCAGGATCTTATCTCAAAAGTTTCTTCTCAAATGAGAATTTGAAATTATTTCACTGGATAGTCTTCATATTTATCTTCTCCATTTGGAATCTTGCAATATCTCTATTTCCTAGATTCATGCACTAGACATTCTTAAATGTAATGCATGTTATACACTAGATATTTTTAAATCAATGCATGCTATGCAAATGTCAATTAATATCCTTTCAATTATAGTACACAGATTCTTAAACCTCTTTCTTTTGGATCTCGAACTCTTTAATCTTTAAGCACTAAGACCAAATCGATTTGATTCTCAATCATCTTTCTCATTCAATGTTAAGTCCCATATTCTCCTTTGAAAGAAATCTTTCTTTTTCAAATTCAAATATCTTTAACAAGAACTGAACACTTTATATTTGCCTTTATCACTTTCAACATTTCCAACATAATGTAGAAATTTTTCTTGCTAGTATTCATTTATCAATCATTATTTCAATTTTAAAAAGTAAACATGTAATTACACATTTCTTCCATTGCTTAAAAATGCAATCACACATTTCTTCCATTGCAAGCTATTAAACGGAAAAACTAAGGGATGGATTAGGAATAAATGAAAAATAGTTATTAAAAGAGACACATAAGGAATAAAATGGAATATCTCTTATTTAAAAAGAATAATAAAACAACTTTGGCCATTAAAAGAAGAATGATTACAAAAATAGGTATGGGGTGACAAAGCCCAAAATAAATAATCATGATAACATATCTTGAAAGCTTTTTGGAAAATTCAACCACCTAATGCACCTAATAACATAGAGTTTGTCAGAACATGTTGATTTTCATGTTGGTGAATTTTTAAATTTGATGCTATATCTTCTTCATCTAAGCCATTTTTTCAAAATTTCAACCTAGATGAACTCTTTTTGACTCAAACCACCCTTTTGGGGTTTTCGATTTGAATCATCATTATTCTTTCATTTCTTTTTCATTTCTTTCTCATTCATTCTTTTTTTTCTTTTTTTAAGCATAATATTTTTTCACAGCATCAAAATTTATAAGATTAGGCAAATTATCTCTATCCATCTCTGCTAATATTAATGCTTCACTCGAAAAAGATTTTTTCACAACATATAGTCCTTCTTAATTCGAAGTCTACTTTCCTCTATTATCTTACTGGCTTGAAAGAATTCTTTTCAAAACTAAATCTCTTTCTTGAAAACAATGAGGTTAGACCTTTTTATCATGAGCTCTCATCATTCTTTTTTGATATAGCTAACCATGACACAATGCTATCAATATCTTTTTTTTCAATGAAATTCAATTGCTCATGGCATTCACAAATCCATTCAGCCTCTTCCGATCCAACTTCTTTTAAGACTTTTATGGATGGGATTTTTACTTTCACTGACAATAGAACTTTCATCTCATAAATCAAGAAAAATGAGGTTACCCAAGGTACGCACTGATGTTCGATAAGCATAGAAGGCAAATGACAACTTCTCATGCCAATCCTTATAGGTTTCAGTTATCTTCTCAAGAATTTTTTTTACATTTTTATTTGTCACCTTAACTACTCCATTTATCTTCACATGGTATGATGTCGAATTTTGATGTTTGATCTTATATTGAGTGCATAATTTATACATCATCTTACTATTTAGATTCTTGACATTATCTGAAATGATTCTTTTTAAAAGTTCATATCTACAAATGATTTTTCTCTTTATGAACTTACAAATCACAGATTGTGTCATACTTTCAAATGAAGCTGCTTTCACCCATTTCGTGAAATAATCTATCATCATGAAAATAAACTAATGCCCATTAAAAGCTTTTAAGGTAATAGGATTAATGATATCCATGCCCCATATGAAGAATGGCCAAGGTGGTGCCAAAATATGTAAAGCAATAAGCAGAGCTTGAATCTTATCAACATAGATCTGGCACTTATGACATTTTCAAGCATAATCAATGTAGTCACTCTCTATTTTTAACCAATAGTATCCAACTCTCATGATATATCTTGCCATCATATGTCCATTTGCATGTGTCCGACATATTTCATCATATACCTTTTCAATAATTTTTTTTACCTAGATCTCATTTACACATCTTAATAACACATGATCCTAGCTTCTTTTATATAAAATATCACCATTTAGGAATAAACTCATAGCTAATCTCCTAATAACTCTTTTATCATTCTCATTCGCTTGATCTGGGCATTGTTGATTCTTAATGTACTAAAAGATATCATAATACCATGGCTTTTCATCCTCCTCTTATTCTACATTAGAACAATGAACTGGCATATTCTTAACATCTAGTTTGATAGGTTGAATATTAGTATTATCATTAATTTGGATCATTGCTACCAGAGTAGTCAAAGCATCAACAATCATATTTTTTTTACAAGGTAAATGATCAAATTAAATATTTTCAAACTACCTGATTAACCTTAGGATATACTTATGATATAGGGTGAGTTTTGAATCTCTTGTCTCCCATTCTTCTTTTAACTAATATATAACTAGAGTTGAATCTTTAAACACTTTTAATATTTTAATCTTTCTCTTTATAGCAGCTTGTAAACCCATGACACATGCCTTATATTTAGTGATGTTATTTGTGCAACTGAAATTCAATCATGCTATTATAAGATAATAGCATTTTTTTGAAGACATCAAAATTGCTCAAATTCTAAGCCTTAAGGCATTGACAGCTCTATCAAAGTACATTCTCCAAGATTTCTCATCATACCCTTCCTCTTCAAATTGGGAAATAGTCATCAAATCTTTATATGAAAAGTTTAACCTTATTGGCTCATAATTTTTGTAGCATGATCTACGAGAAAATCGACTATAGTATTTCCTTTGATTACTTTTTGGCTTACATATATGATATTATATTTTGAAAGTATCAATTGCCATCTCATAATTCTTTTAGACAACGATAGCTTCTCAAATATATATTTGATTGGATTCAGTTTCCCTATAAGCCAAGTAGTATGATAAAACATGTATTGTCTTAGTGTTTTGATAGTCCAAGCTAATACATAACATATGTTTTTCTAAAAATGAATACTTAAACTCATATTCTAGGAACTTTTTACTCAAATAATAGATAGCTCTCTTTTTTCTGCTAGACTTATTTTATTACCTCAGCACACATCCCATCGATTTCTAGCATATTGTTAGGTATAAAATCAAAGGTCTCCCTTAAACAGATGGCACAAATACGAGAGGATTGGACAAGTATTGTTTAATTTTATCAAAAGCCTCTTGGCATTCTGTGTTCCATTTTTCAAGCTTAAAAATAGGATCACATTTATAGATAAGCTGAGAAATGAATCGAGAAATATAGTTTAATCTATCCAAAAAATCTCAAACTTCTTTTAGTGTGCTCGAAAGTAACAAATTCTGGATAGCTCGTATTTTGTCTGGATTGACTTCAATCCCTCTTTCACTGACCACAAAAGCCTAGCAACTTCCCTGACTTAGCCATAAATATATATTTGGCTAGGTTCAACTTGAGTTGAAATCTTTTCAACCTCTCAAACAACTTTTTGAGGTTGGTGACATGATCTTCTCCTTCATGAGATTTCACAATCATATCATCTATGCATACCTCAATTTTCTTATGCATAATGTCATGAAAAAATGTCACCATGGCTTTTTGATAAGTTAACCTAGTATTCTTTAAACCAAAAGATATAACTTTATAGTAAAATGTACCCCACTTTGTCATGGAAGTAGTTTTTTCTCCATCATCTTTAGTCATCTTTATCTTATTATACCTCAAAAACCCATCCATGAAAGAAAACATAAAATGTCTGGTCGTATTGTCTACCAGTTTGTCAATATGAGGCAAAGAAAAGTTATCCTTTGGGTCAGCCTTATTTAAATTATGATAATCCACATATATTCATACTTTTCCTTCTTTTTTAGGGACAGGTACTATATTGGCTACTCATTCTAGATACTTGGCCACGTGAAAGAAACCTATATCAAATTACTTCTTCACTTCTTTTTTAATTTTGAGCAGCATCTCATGTTTCATTCACCTCATTTTTTGTTAGACTTGTTTACATTCTAGCTTCAAAGGTAATTTATGTTTTATTATTTCTGTGCTAAGCTCAAGTATATCCTAATAAGACCAAGCAAATACATCTATGAATTCTTAGAGTAGATTTTTTAATTTTTGCCTATCTATAGATGAAAGCGATGTACCACATTAACTTCTTTCTTATTCTTATCATTTTTTAAGTTCACCAATCAGTTATCTCTTGATAAAGCTCAATTAGTTTATTTTTTTGCTCAATTAATCTCATTGGTTCGAAGATAATGCATATTTCTTAGAATCATCTGAGTTATCAAGTTTATTAGTATTAATCAAAATTTTAAAATTAATCCCTTGATCGTTATCATGATTATCTTTGTGTTCATTTAAAGATTTGAAATTGAATAAAATTGGATATGTTGGCAAAATGTATTGAAAAATGGAAAATAAGAGTAATAAATAAATGAATGAAAATGTGTCCTTTCTATTTTTTATTAAAATAATAATAAATAAATGGCCCATATATAAGAGATCATCCCAATGCTTTTGGGCATAAGTAATTGAGATGCATAATTACATTGGAAAAGTCTCAAAGATAGCAGGCATTTTAATAGATCTCTAATCGTTTAGCTCAAAACTTGGCAAACAATGGCAAACCTACATTTCTTGTTCATGACACTTTTTAACTACAATTGCATAGATAGATAACTCAGCAAATGCTTCATCCATGCTGAGTTCTAGCTCATTTTCAAAATCTTAATTTGACTCTGGATACATGAACTCTCCAAGCCTAAAGGTATCATAAAAGTGTAGGATGACCATTGGTATAGTTTTCAGTTCATAACTTTTGAGCCCATCATTTTTTCTCTCATGTTTGCTTATCTTCTCTTCATCTCCTAGCCTTCTACCTCATAGCCTAAGCCTAGCCTCTCATTGTTGTCAACCATCATCAGAGGCTCCTTCATTCCTTGTAAATTTTTGCCCAGCCCCACTACAGGATATCAACTTTTGTTAATGATCTGATTCACCACTATGCTTGTAAAACAAGGTTAGTTTTTAAATCTTTCACCAATATAATTGATTAGCTTAAAAGATCAATAGAAACATCTAATGATTTCTCAGCAGCCTTCACATATAGGGCATTCAATAACTGAATCACAAGTATATCTTTCTATCCAAACACTACCACCAATTAACCTTTCACATTGAACTTCATCTTTTAGTGCAAAGTAGAAAGAATAACACCTACTATGTGAATCCATGGCCTTCCTAACAAATAATTATAAGATGGAGAGATGTCCATCACCTAAAATTTTACATTAAACATGTATAGCCCAATTTGTAAAGGCATCTCAGTATCTTCTAAAACTTTATGCATGGTCTCATCAAAAGCTCGAACGATCATATTACTACTCTTTATATATGAATAATCAATATGCAACCTTGCCAGAGTTGACAAAGGCATGACATTAATAGCAGAGCCATTATTAATGAGAATTTTGGCTATAATATAACTCTTGCACTTGACTGTGATATACAAAGCCTTGGTGCTTCCTCTTTCTTTGGAAGAATCTCATCATCGTTAAATGCTATATAGTTCGACATTACCAGGTTTCTAGCTAAGTGATTAACATATTCAATAGATACATTGTGTGCCACATATGCCTAGTTTAACACCTTCAATAAGGCATTCTGGTGTAGTTCAAAATTCAATAATAGTGATAGCAATGAGATTCATGATGGCATCTTACTTAATTGTTCAATAATAGAGTATTCACTAAGTTATGCCAGTTTCAAAAATTCACAAACATCTTTCTCTGATATTGGCTTTTGACATTTTTTTCTAGGCACCACTTCTGGTTTATTCTATTCTTTCCCTATTTTGACCTTTTCTTTCTTAGCCTTTTTAAAAATTTTTAGAGTATAACATCTACCATTTCGGGTTATGCACCCATACTTGTTATGTTGGTAGCATCAGTTTTGAGTGTATTCTCCTATTGCCCCTGGACTAACATATCACAGTCATATATCTATGGCACAACTTTATCATCCTTGTAAGGAAATAGGATAGGGATTTTAAAAGTCACTAGCCTAAGGATGAGCTTGTCCAGAATCGATTTTGGTTTCTCCTTACAGTAAATTGTTACTTTGAACCAATTTTGATAGCTTATCTACCATGAATACTTCAGCACTTCTTGAAACTTCCTTATATTCATAAAGCTCAATTTTGTAAGAATCCAACAGCTTCAATATCTCTTAGCAGAATTGCTCATAAGTTTCAATAGAGTGGCTAGTTGTCCCATTATGATATTTGCACTTTTTTTTTATACACAACTTCCACGGTCAATTTATGGATCCACTGGCTATATCATGTCAGTTTTATATAAAGCATCAAACAGTTTACTAAAATGAGTCTTGATCTCTTTCACCTTCTTTTTATATGATGCTCATGGTCTTCATTTAGAGTATTTACATTGTGGTTGAGTAATGGATTACCATTAACATTCGACGTCATCGTTCCTCCTATATCAAAATTTATCATTCTATCTTTGATCAGTTATTACACCTTATGCTTTAGGGTGGTATAATTCTCAATGAAATGATTAGTAATTCCATAATTATAGTCACAATAAGCTGTAGGATCATACCATTTGGGATAAAAGGGGCTTAAGTGGCTTCAAACAATTGAAGGTAATTAAGTAATTATTATAAAGCTCTTGATATAACTCCATATAAGTCATAGGGATTAGGTCAAATATGAGTTTTTCTCAAATATTTCGTAGCTCTCGTGAACCATTTCTTGGGTTAATAAGGTGAATTAAGAGTCTTGTAGGAGGTAGATGTTAAGACTATATATAAAAGCTTATGGTCTAAAAGTATATTGATATGTTGGTGGGTAAGATGGTTGTAAGATCAATTGGTATAAGTAAAGTGAGGTACGATTCACAGCAGGATAACATATGGAGTAGGCTTATGATGAATAGGGTTGGTAACCCTTGAATTGTTATCTTTCAAAGCTCACAGCTTAAGCTTTACTTTCTTTTTTCTTTAGTGTTTTTTTAGTAACAGCTTCTCTTCCATCCAACTTACAATTCTTAATAGTATTTTCAATGATTTTGCTTGAGAACACTATGTCGACAAAATTTTTTATTGCATTCCTTATTATTTTTTCATAATAGAGAGATTTTTAAGTGCTTACAAATAATACTGTAATTTTTTCCTAATTAGAGGTAGTTGAACTTGAGTAGCTATGTCTCTTTATCTCTAGGCATACTTATCAAATGATTTAGTCACCTCTTTCTTTATATTCTGTAAAGAAAAATGAATAGGAGCTAAATTTATTATATGTTAATACTAACTAATGAAATTACGAGCCATCTCACTTTAAGAGTAAATGCAAGTCTTGTTTAGCTAGACATACTATCTAGCAGTATAGCTAGTAAGATTGTCTTAAAAGATATGCATTAGTAACTTTTCATTATTAGCATAGGTAGTCATTTTTTGACAGTACATGGTGATGTGAGTCTTCAGACACTTTGTACCATCATATGTTTTAAACTCTGGTACTTTAAATTTTGAAGGAATAACGACATTTGAGACTAAACAGAGCCCAACAGCATCCACGAAACCATAAAAACTAATTTTCTCCACTGTCTGTACATTTTCTTAAGCATATTCATCTTTCTATCAACTATTAAGTCCTTTAATGACTCAACACCATTTATTTTTAACTTTTCATTCTCTTTTAGATCATCCAAATCGGGAACATGGATTGGTTTTGAGGCTTTCTCCCCAAAAATTGGATTAACATAACTTTGGAACTAACCATGGGTAATAGTAGATTGTATTATTGGGTTAGTGTATACATAGGCCCTAAGAAAATTTACTTGTGCCTCTTGAGAAGGTTAACCTTGATAAAGGTTGAATCTTGAAAGGCAAAAAGGATCAATTACATCTTGCACAGAATGTTCTGACTGACTTGAACTTTTTTCACCCTTTTTCCTTTGTTCAACTTATTCAAAGCTCTCAAAATTTTTTCCAACTCCCCCTTGAACTCTTCTTAGGCCTTTTTAATCTTATCAAAATGATTGGAGTTTTCTTATTCCATCTATTTAGCTTAAGCTATGGTGTTGTATTGATGGTAAATGGGGTTTTTAGATGGTGGATCTATCTTTGAACCTCGAATACCATAATTGTTAATTAAAGGACTTGTTTATAACTTAGTGCGAAAAATAAAAACTTATTACGAATGCAATGTATGAGATATGATGCATAAGAGATGCTATTTACCTTTGAAAGATTTCTAACAAAAAAAAACTTTCATTTATTCCATAATAGTCTATTTATATAGAATCTATTATTCTTAACTTGAAAAGATGTTTGACTTGCTTATATTGGCCTTTGGCCTCCTCAATGAAGTTCAACAAATGTTGCCCATACTTTCTTATTAGGGCAATTCTTCCCTAAGAGCTTCAACCTTCTCAGCCATATCCCTACCTTGATCATTACCTTACTTAACTGGATCACAAAATGCTTTATGTACCTCTACCGTCCTAAGTTTTCCTTTTTACCACACTAAACTTGATATGATAACTCCCTATGCTCCCTTGTAAGTGCGGCAATATGATTCCCTTGCTCATTTAATCTTCGTTTCAAAACCTGAATATATTCCTTAAATGCTTCATTCTCTTTTTTAGCTTTAGCATAATCATCTTCCATTTGAGAATATTTTTTTCTTCAATTTTTTAATTTCACAACCCAAATCAGCGATATTTATCGTTTTAGCCTCTACTTAGATGCATAACCTTTTGCATTCTCGATGTGATTCCATCAACTTATTGAGGGTGCTATCATGTTTTCTAGCCATCTTTTGGGCCCTTGCCCCTTGTTTTGTTACCTCAATAATCATTTTTTTGTATTTTTTATACAATTACGACAAGTCACTAATAATTATATCTTATTCTTTGATGATCTTCTTCATCTTAGCCTCTTGTTTCATTGCTTCTTCTTTTATTTTCTTTTTTTCTTCTTAGAGTCTATGGATTTTTTGCATCAATTTATCTCTTTTAGACTCAAACTCTTTTTTTATAAGTTTCAACTCTAAAGGTACCTCTTCTATATAATGTTTTACTGATTAACAAGAATCTCTAAAAGTGAACATAACTTTTTTGCCCTTTTTTACCCTCCATACCATATATCTTGAGGTGACCCTATCAATGAAAAGGCTAAGACTCACCCTCTTAAGATTTTTCCAAGCCTTAATCATCTTATCCACCTTTTGTAGCATATTTGGCTCATTATATTAAAAATTTGATTGAGTGAGCTTATGTGTCATAAGGACAAACTACTTAGCCCCAAACTGTCTTTGTACCATAAGTGATGCATAACTTGTTGCTCCTTATAAACTTAAAAGTGGGACCCCAGTCTCATCTCTGCACTAATACAATATTGATTCACGGTTCATCTATGAGATCATCCACATTACTTGGGTGTAAGTAAGACCTTGTAATAAAACCATCCATCCCTTTTTGGATTTGGGTTTTGGTCATTCACTCTCATAAAACTCCTTGATTGGGGCTTGATTATGAAAGTAAAGCTTTGAGAATGCATTCTTTTTGCACTCGAAATGACTTTTCATTTACAAATATAGCAATGGTACACATCCAAGAAAATGTTAGTTCCCCTTCTAACGATAATAATTCAAGGATCTAATTATTTCTACTAAGATTACAGGTGAAGGGTTATAACCTTTTTTTTACATGCGAGAAAAAATCAATCATTTCTATCTCAATATACCCTAGGATCCTAGGAAAACCACCATACCATATAATGCCAAAACAAATACATCCAATCCTTGGTCATCATTCGGATGTTTTGTGATGAAATCATGAAAAAACTCCTAAAGCAAATAAATATGATTACTATGATTACTTTTTTTTTGAACTTGTACATTTACATCTTCTTTTTTAATCCCCATAAGATCGATTAATTTCCTATGAAATGCTAGTTTCTACTTTCTAACATTTATCTTATCTAACAATTGAAGATGCAAACCTATCAATGTAGAGTACTCCTTTATAGTTGATTTTATGTTTACCTTATTAAGGATGAAGCACCTATATGAAGGATCCTAGAATTACACTACTACTCTAATGAGAAAATTTTTAACTACTACTGAAAGGAGATGCACAATATAACCATACTTTTCACAGAAAGTTAACTGTCTGGATTAATCCATACTCTTCCACATCTCTGACAACTCTTTCAAGTTATTTTGCTTAAAGGGTAGATAAACTTTTTTTGGTAAATTAAAGATATAGTCTAGTGGTAAGCAATCTTCTTCTTTTGTTATACCTTTTCTAACTTAATCTTTAGATCAATAGGCGATTTGCATTTAGCAAAAGTGGATGAGACACAAACCAAACTATCTGTGGACTTCATGAAAATTTTTATTGAAAATAACTTCATGGCAGTTTTTATATGCAATCTTTATGCATGATTTATTAATACACAAAAAAAACAAGGAAAGAAATTGGTTTGTTTCAATATTATGGAACTAAAGAAGTAAATTAATTAGCACATAAGAAACAAATAAAATAGCATGATTCCTAAACTCCGGGTTAATTCTAAAGGGTAAAGAGAAACATAGCTCTACTTATGGGTTAGGGTTCTAAGGTTAACTATATATGGTTCAAGTTAGATCTAAAGGTTTTCAAATTATTCCTTATGTCATTGTCCATCACAGACTAGTAAGGCACATCAATTATTGCCCATTATAAGCTAGAAACGAAAATGATTCAATTCGAGTGAGAGTGTTTCACTAGCCCAAGTGGAAACATGAAATCTCATGAGAGTGTAAATACTTTACTCTTTCTTAAAGGATGAAACTCAAGTGTAGAGCTTATATTATGTAAATACAAGTGAATGCTAGAATGTGTGATAATTAGAACAGATAAAACATTCAAAGAAAAATTTTAAATTTTAACTTAGGCTTTGGATAACATAAGTTTACTGATCTAACTCTCAAATGTCTCCAATAGAGTTACTAAACTATCATAACGTATATATCCGTAAATCTATAGCTAGACACAATCGAAGAAGTCACTAATAATCTTTTATTAAGGTGTAATTGGCCACCTAATTGATTCATGTCTACGAAATCAAAACTAGGTTTGAGAGTATGGTTACATGTGAAAAAGGTTATAACACCCCATCGCCCAACCAAAGAATGATATCGATTTAGTTTCATGTTATCTAAAGCCTAAAAGACTTATCAAATAATTTAATATAAAAAATTATCCCTAAATTACTCCAATATGTTGGTAATAATTCAATAACATCCCTTCACCTCAAGAGTATTCAAAGAAACTATTTGTCACACTTTGAAAAGGCTTTATCATTAGATTCATTTTTATAAAATCTAATTTTATGGATAAAAAACTCTTTATTTTTAGAAATATCCTTTAATACATTGGTAAGATTTTCTGCTAGAAATTATCCTCCAATATGTTAGTAGGATTTTATGATAATTATTTTTATTTTAAAAATTAATGTTTATTTAAAAATCATAAGGTTTTCCAATATGTTGACAAAACTTTATTTAAAAAGTCAAACTGCCTTTCAATATATTGGCCAGACTTTATTGAAAACTATTTTTCTTGAAATTTATTTTTTATAAAAAATTAATAAGATTCTCCAATATGTTTGTAAAATCTTATTTTAAATATCTAATTGCCTTCCAATATGTTGGTAAAACATTTAAAAAATTTAAACCCTTCACTATGTTGGAAAGGTTTTTTTCATTTTATTAAAAAAATATTTTTTCTCTTTTTTTAAGAAAAAATATTTACAAATAATAAATAAATAAATGAAAATTAAATAATACGCAAAAACATAGATGGAAAACAAATAAACAAATAAATAAATAAATAAGAAAAAAACCAAAAAATACTAGGAAAACAGCTCAACTTGGGTGGCTTGGGAAGTACGACTACAGGAAAGAAATGTGACTAGATGGCTCGTATACTGGCTCGGCTCGACTGAAGCTAAGTAGACTAGGAGCAGGTCATGCGATGCAAGTTAGATTGTTGAGTAGATATTTTCGAGTTGACGCGTGGACCTTGAAAATTTTCAAAATCCAAAAATGGTGTTGTTTCCTAATACTATAAAAACCTTAAAATTTCTTTTTTCCTTCAAATCTTCACTAGCATTTTCTCTCTCTTTCTCATTTTCTTTCTTTCTCTCTCTAAAAACTAATGAATGTTGGCTATCGTGTTTTGGAATTCCTCGTTGGAATTTAGAAACTTCATCGAAAAGTTTAAGTTTCGTCGAAAACTTCACAGGAAACTAGAAAATACCACAAAAAAGATGAATTTCATTGAAAAATTTTGTCAGAATCTGAAAATTTTTCAAAAAATTTTCAGAAAACTTACTCTAACACCAGATCTCTCTCATAATCTTTTAGCAACACCAAATCAAACCTTCCTGATTCTAAAACCCAAATATTTTTTTTGTCAGTAACCTTTCTAAAAATAATCTTGTACTTGTACTCTTTACTTTCTACTATATAGATTTCTTTTGCCTATTCATGCTTTTTTTTCATTGAATCTAGGTTCATATTCATAAGGTTTAAATTATGAGAACCCTAAACTAGAAAAGGTTTTAATTTCACCTCAATTCTGACTTCAACTCTAATTTTAACCCAAATTTTATAATCCCAAAGAAACAATTTCATACCAATTCAACCACCTCAAACTTTTCCTAATTTTTCTTTTCATTTCTTTTATTTTTATTTTTGTAACAAAACAATAATTATAATCCCAAACAAATTGTAGTGTTTACAACAATGGCCTTTGAAAACGATAGAAAATGTGTAGATAATACTAGAATGGATATAAGAGTTTTTACAAAATTATGTCATTTGCTTCGAATAAAATAGGGATTACAAACATTTAGACACATGTCAATAGAAAAACTAATTATTAGCTTCATTCACATCATAGCCCATCATACAAAAAATAAGATTATAAAGCATCAAGTAGTTATATCTGAAGAGATGATTAGTAAGCAATTCCATTTTGTGTTAAATTTTATTTTAAGATTGCATACATTGTTGTTTAAAAAACCCAAACCAATATCAAGATAATTTAATAGATAATAGATGAAAATGATTCAAGGGTTGTTTAGGTGCCTTAAATGGGACAATCATCAAGGTCAATGTAGATGCATTTGATAGGCCTAATACAGGACTAGGAAAAATGAAATTGCTACCAATGTCATTGGTGTTTGCAACTCATATATGCAATGTATATATGTTCTACATGTAGGGGAAGGTTTTGCAGTAGATGGTAAAATGCTAAGGGATACCATTACACATAAGAATGGATTGAGGATCCCACAAAATATTATCTTTATTATATTTGTTTTAGCTTTATAACAGAACACATTTTTTTCATATTGTTAATATTGTTTCAGTGTAACAAGTAATTACTATTTGTGTGATACCAGATACATAAATAGGGAAGGTTTCTTGGTACCTTATAAAAGTTAACGATACCATCTTAATGATTCGAGGTTAGGACTCTAACCGACGACTTCACAAGAATACTTCAATATGAAACACTCTTAAGTAAAAAATTGTATCAAGAGATATTTTGGTATATTGAAAGCTGGATGGATAATTTTAAGGGAGAAGACATTTTATTCAATAAAGACACAATGTAGAATCATTTTTGCTTATTGCTTTCTCTATAATTTTATTAGGTTTGATATGGTAATTGACCTTATTGAAAATGATGTTGCTAAAGGAAGTTTTAGCCAACCAAGTGGATCTGAACATTAAGATTTGATTATATATGTAGAGCCATCTGATTCTTATACTCAGTTTAGAGACAATCTGACTAATGAGATGTTCATCCATTGGTTACAACCCCGAGAATAAGAACATTATAGAAATTCTTGTATGTTATAACATTTGCTTAATATATTTGATATATGCACTATATGGTTAAGTGTAGAATTTGGTTTATATCATTGTTGAATATATGTTTATCTTATATTTCTTTTATTTTTGAGTGTCTAATATATATTACAATTTTTAGTACACACATTTTTGTTTTCTTTTCATGTGTATTCATTTAATTCATTCCCTTGATTGGTTTTTTATTTACTATATTAATATTGTTGCATAATGTCTAACCATGTGGTTAGGAATTGAACATGTCTTCATCACATGCTAGTCCTTCGCAATCCGTACGAGGCCTACCTAGAAGAAGAACCAAAAAATTCGAGGGTAGGTAACAATTCTTGGATAAGAGATGAGGATTCCTATTTGGTTTTGACAAATGATCCTAGATAGAAAGTGGATAATGGGATATTTCGCATTGGATATCGAGGTTATCTTAGCGAATGTTGGATCAATTCATTCTTACTTCCCAACCTAAAACCACCCCCTATATTGAGTCCAGGGTAAAACTACTGAAGAAATAATATCACGCGATTTGTGATATGAAAAATACTAATGGATTTGGGTGGAATGATTAAGAAAAATGTATCATAACCGATAAGGAAGTTTTAGATAAGTGGGTTTGGGTAAGTTTTTAAATGCATTACATTATGGTTTATCTTACTTTTTTTTTCTATTCTTTTTTTTATTTGTATTTGCTTTAACTTTTATGTAGACTCATCCACATGTTAAAGAGTTAAAGAACAAACATTTCCCTTTCTTTGATGATTTTAGTGTGAAATTCAAATCTGATAGAGTAACTGGTCAAAAAGCTAAAATAGCAATTGATACAATTGAATCATTGAATGTCACTAAAGATGCTTACTTCTCTTCAGAGTTTGATATCCATACTGAAGGAAATATAAAGAGAAAATACGGAAAAGAAATTGGTTCAACTACTCCAAGCAACCCTAGAAAGTTTTCAGGCAAGAAGCATTTTAAAAGAGAAGATGAACTAGTTGCTAAATTGGTCAATCACATAGGCAAACTTGAAGCTTTATATGATAGGGCTGTGAATATGATAAGTGAATTTCAAATTTCTTCAAGAAAGAAGTCAAGAGTAGTGATAAAAAAAATCACTTTTTAATGAAATAATTTAACTTGACGGTTTCTTGCCTAATTAAATGATCACTGTGGTGAGCATATGTTGAAAAAAAATCAAAAAATTAAGTTTTTCTTTGCTCTGCCACCTGTATTTAGAAAGGATTACATTAGAAAATAATTAAACAATGTAATGCATATGGCTCATCGTTTGACTTTCTTTCTCTTAGACACATGTAGAATGCACTACATTTTGTATAAATATTCATATATTATTTTTTAAGCATATTTATTTAATTAAGGCAGGAAGAGGTTTGTTTAATGCAAAGAGAATGGCATATTATAAATTCATCTATTTAGATTGAAATTTAATATTTAATATTGTATATAGGACTAATTTTACATTTGTATTGTTAAATAAAAAATCGTACTTGTGTGAATGATATAAATATTTATTTTGTCTATTTTCATATTTGTATTTTTAGAACAAAAATCGTACTTGTGTAAATGATATAACAATTTGGATTTACTAATTTCATATTTATATTAATATAAATGTTTTGTAAAGTGTATGTGTTGTGAAATTATTTGATCTTTAATTCAACATTAGGATGAATAATTTGCCCCAAAGTGATCACATTCCACTTGAAGAATGCGAATGATATAAGAAATTTGTCGTCATACTGTTTAAATGAAATAACTTAGCATTAGTTTTAATTTAAACAAATATAAACTTATAAAAATTAACAAGTACACAATCATAGTGCCTATACCAAAAATTTTGGAACGTTTATATATATTTACAACCAATTTTCATTATCCAACATTAAGGTTGTGCAAAAATGGGTACATAATCACACCATTCTTTACAGACTTCATCTATTTCTTCTTGTGTGAAGCTTTCTTTATTCACCTACTATTAACAAAAAATAAGAAGTCAATGTTAATCAACTTGCACAATATTTTGTAAGTTTAATTGAAAGATAAAACTTATTATATGGTATTTATACTAATCTTAAATGGTGTACTCATAAGATCATACATAACAATCTCCCTTATAAATCAAAAGACATAATATCCACATTCGGTAACTCTTGGTTGACGAGAAACTTGAAAATAAAATTGAGTAGGCTGGTAAACATTTATCTAAACAAACTGAAGATAAAATGATATATGTTACACATATCAATAATGTCACCCAATTGAACTTTCTATTTTTATGAACTGCAGCCATTCTCCTAAATTGAACACAAAACTATAATAAACATAAATAATAGTAATTACACAAAACTCAATTTAATCTAATTATCTCTTATTCATAAAATATGATACATTTTTATTAAATTGGCAAGATTAGGTATAACCATCGACACTAGTTGTCCAAAGTTTAATAAGCAAGGAGTCCACGTATTTGTCTCAATTACAATAAGCTACTAATGACCCCTGTAAAGTAATAGGCATGATATTAATTAAATAACATATAACATGAAAAAACATAAATGTGGCATAATGAAAAATGCCTTATTTGATTATGAAAAAAAAAAGATGATCAATTAAGGCATTCATAAACACAAACACCTTAATTGATTATAAAAAAAAAAAAAGATGATCAATCAAGGCATTCATAAACATAAATGCCTTAATTGATCTATTTTATAAATTATAAAAAAAAATCAATTAAGGCATTCATAATGAGAAACGCCTCGATTGAATATGAACAAAAAAAAAAGATCAATTAAGGCATTCATAAACACAAACGCCTTAATTGATCTGTCTTATAAATTATAAAAAAGGATCAATTAAGACGTTCATAATGAGAAACGCCTTATAAATTAAAATAACAATCAATTAAAATATTTTTTTTACTGCTAAAGATATTTTTTGTCGTTTATAAATTTATTATTAATAAAACAAAATAAAAAGTTACCTTAAGCTTGTCAAAAAAACTATGATAATTATACAAGAATTAATAAACATGAGTTCTCTCAACCGAATGAGTGAATCTAAATACAAAATATCCTGAAAATTAAATCAAATCCTGTGTATCACACTTTCTTGGGTATCAAACTTTCTCTTGAAATCTCAAATTTCGTGAACAAGACATCCTTAAATGTAATAACGCAATAATTAGAAAAATATATTATTTTAAGTCCTAAAAAATAGAGTGAAAAAACAAAAATTGAATTTTTAAGATTAAACCTATCTTCTGAAAGAATAAAATTATAAGACCATATTATAATAATAATAAAAGAATTCTTTAAAATGTTTAGAAGATAAAAAGCAACTTTAATACTTTTTAGGACTTCTCAACCATGACCGACAATTTATAAAAGATCTTTCTAAAAAAAAAAAGTTATGTTAGAAAAGCTTAAAAATGATATTCCTTTCGAATAGACAAAAAAATTATTATGCTATTATTAGAGAAATAAAAAAAGAACTAAAGGAAGTTCTGAAGGTATATTTTCCTGAACATGTAGAGTAATGAATACTAAAAACATATGCTTCAAAAGAACATTAAAGATGTATTTTGAAAGCAAAAGTACATAACAATGAATTAATATATAAATATAATTTAGGTAAATTTAAATCAAACGAAATAAATTATATTATTTTAAAAAAAATTTATTAATTAAAAAAATGAAATAAGTAAATTTCATATTTATTTGACACTTGAACAATTTATTATTATAATTGATAATTAGATTGTCAAAAAAATTTTACAAAATAAGAAGGCCAAAATTAATTCAAGAATGATTATATGATAAAATTTTTATATCAATATAATTTTTTTATTAAATATATCAAATGGGTGATTGGGTTACAACTAGAAAAAGCCAACCTAAACTAGAATCTTCATCTTCTTTACATATAAATCCTAAAAATCCTAATCAAGAAATAAGAATTCAAGCCCCAATACAATATCCGAACACTAGATATTATTTTTATCCCCTATTCCACCACAATCAGTGATGGAACCCTATCAATTTTCTTAATGGTCTCAGGATCCAAATAATTTTTTGCAATCTCTTATTTTTGAGGTCATTAAACGAATAGAATCACTATTAAAATCACAACAATTAGATTTGATAAAGAATTTTTATAATCTAAGATTATCAGTAAAACTTTATAATGCAATTAATGAAGTATGGAAATTCTATCTTGTTGATGAAAAATCAGCTTTCAAAAAAAATCTGACACAGCATTCTAAATTAATGGCTAAACAAGACAACGAAGAATAAAATTTTAAAAATAATTTTAAAAAGTCTTATCTATAAAAGTGAAACAAGCATAATGAATTTGGCATTGAACAGATTAACAATTTTCATGAAATATGTGAATATTTTAATGAACAACTATTACAAAATATTTTCTCATTTGAAAAGGCTAAAAAGGTATAACCACCAGAATTTTTTTTTTGAATATTTTTAATATTATTCATTTAGAAAATAAATTTATTTTTAAAGAAAATTTTGAAGAATAATTTTCACAAGCTTATCTTCACAATGAGGAATTTCAAAAGGAATATTTAAATTAAAATTCAAATTTAATCATAAACCTTTTCATATATCAATATCAAAATTAGTTTTATAGGAAAAATAATTGTATAAAACTTTTCTTTTAATTTATTAGAAGAATTTCCTGCTTAAAAAATCATGATTTTTACTTGTATATTCGTATAACTATTATCAATTTTATTGAAATTTTTGAAAAAGAAAGGTTTTATTAACCTTATCGGATCTGGAAAGTAACTAAGACTCTAAAGACTAAGATTATTACCAACAAATGAAAATATTGAAGAAATTTTGCTTAAGAAAATTTTCAATATTTTAGTTTATATCAATGCACTACTGGAATTGATCTATTGGATATAGATTTGTCTATATCTTTGTTTAAAAAACTATTTAATAAAGTAAATCAAATAGAAAATATAAGATAGTTAATTTAGATTTAAATTCTGAATCTAAACAACTACTATTAAAAGTTAATTATAGATTAAAAAACTTTAATAAACAAAGAATGGAAACTATACTATGAATGAAAAATCAAAATTAATGAATTACAATTGTTGTCGTGGCTAAAAGAATTAGAAACTTGCCACAATTACTGGATTCTCTCAATTGCTTCCCGAGCAAATGATAAAACACTGATTTATTTATCAATTTCATCCAATGACTTAGATTTAATTTTAACTAATAAATCAATGACTGTGATTAATTCTCACCATCTAATATTTCAATTGTCAAAATTAATCTTTACATAACAATCCAAACACTTAAATAAAATGGTATCGTCTAACATTTAATAGTTAAGATTGATCCGCATCTAATAATCTTAAAACTAAAATTAATCCTTATTGTTAAGTGTATAAGTGTATAATGATAGAATTTAAAACGAAAACTCCTAACATTAACTACGGTAAAAGCTTTATTATTTTACTAGCTGAGCCTAAACGCCCTTGTTGCTAAAGGGGGGGCCGCGTTTCCAGTTGTAGCTTTACCAACGATAGGGCCTTCATTATTATTAGTAAAATAGGTTATTTGGGCGCATTTTCTCTTTTCTATTAGTAAGCTTGTCAAATACCAATGATAGGGGCCTTGATTATCATTAGGAACATTTTTTTCCCTTTGTATTAGTAAGATTGTCAAAAGGCTTTCCGATTGTTTGATTGCAGGAGCATCTATACTAGGGGGCCTTGCAACAAGGACACAGCTGTTAGAAAAAATCCCTCGGGACAGAAGAACGGGAAAGACGAATACGATTCTTGGATGTTGATATTTCAATGGTTTTCAGCTCTTATGTCCAAAAGAAGGTGTCTTTTCAGCCGAGGTTTGCATGTAGGTAAGCAATTCTCTTACCCAAGTAGTGAAGACATTGTCTTCGGAGCAATTTGCGTTAATTTAAGACATAGGAGATGGAAATTCATGGAGCAAGTGTCTCTAAGTCTTACAAATGCATTAGTGAGTCGTGTTGTTCGCGAGTTTCAGAACTCACCTCGGTTAGCCTTGGAATTTTACAATTGGGTTGGGGAGAAAAAACGCTTTTCACACTCATTGGAATCCTGTTGTGCTCTAATTCATGTGTTGGTCAAGTCGAGGAGATTCGATGATGCATTATCTCTATTGGAGAATTTAATGCGTGTAAATGGAATGACCCCATTGGAAGTTTTGGATGGTTTGGTGGATAGTTATGAATTCTGTGATTCCTGTCCAGCAGTCTTTGATGCATTGGTTAGAGCTTGCACTAACTGTGGGTCTGTTGAGGGTGCTTACGCAGTCATTAAGAAGTTGAGAATGGAGAGTCATTTTGTTTCCATTCATGCTTGGAATAATTTTTTGAGTCATCTTTTGAAGTTTAATGAAATTGGTAGATTCTGGAACATGTATAAGGAAATGATTTCTTATGGTTATATCCAGAATGTGAATACTTTCAACTTGGTTGTATATGCTCTTTGTAAGGAATGTAAATTACTAGAAGCTATTTCAAAATTTTATCAGATGTTGAAGAGTGGGATTTGGCCTAATGTTGTTACTTTCAATATGATAATAGATGGAGCTTGTAGGATGCGTGAGATAGAGCTTGCCTTGAAGCTAGTTGGGAAGATGGGAGTAATGTCAGGGAACTCTGTTTCACCCAACTCTGTAACTTACAATACTATCATTAATGGGTTTTGCAAATTAGGGAAAGTTGCATTTGTGGAAGATATTCTTAATGACATGGTTAAGGCAGTTGTTGAGCCCAATGTAACGACCTATGCAACCTTGATAGATGGTTATGCACGGGGAGGGTGTTTGGAGGAAGCACTAAGACTATGCAATGAAATGGTGGAAAGGGGCTTGATGCCTAATACCGTTATTTATAATTCAATCCTCCATTGGCTTTACCTGGAAGGTGATATGGAGGGAGCTTCTTTAGTTTTATCTGACATGATTGACAAGCATGTATTCCCTGATCAATTCACCTACTCCACTCTCATAAAGGGGCTTTGCAGAAATGGACATGTGATGCAAGCTTTTAAATTTCATAGCCGGTTTCTAGAAAAGAATGTCATTGAAGACACATTCTCACACAATATTCTCATCGATTACCTTTGTAAAAGCAATAATTTATCAGGAGCCATGCAACTTTTAGGCAGCATGTTTATCCATGGTTTAATTCCTGACTTGGTCACATATGGTGCTTTAATTGATGGGTACTGCAAGGAAGGGAAGGTAGAAAATGCTGTTCAGATCTATGAAAAAATGGCAAAGGTGAAGAAAGAACCTAACATGGTGATATATAACTCTATTCTTAATGGATGTTGCAAGGAGATGTCAGTGGATGTTGCGAGTCGGATGACAGATTCATTAAAGAGTATGGGTTTACCTGATGCCATAACATATAACACTCTCATAAGTGGTTATTGTGGCTGTGGTAATATTGAGGAGGCATTTGCTTTATTCTTGGAGATGAAAATGGAGAGGAGGTTAGTAAACAGAGTAACTTACAACACATTGATAAACTTTCTTTGCAAGCGTGGATGCATTCAACAAGCAAAAGAACTAATGAAGAGAATGGTTCTACAGGGCCTGCTTCCTGATTTTATAACATACACAATGCTCATTACCTGTTCTGCTAAGAATTGTAGTCCAGATGAAGTGATTGAATTGCATGACTACATGGTGCTTAAAGGAGTGATTCCTGACAAACAGACATACCAGGCTATTGTTGGCCCTCTTCTTGGGGAAGAAAATGAGGAGACTAAAGTTTAGTTTTAATATTTTCTTATGTTAGTTCAGTTGGCTTAAAATTTTTCCTTCTTATTCTTTATTGTCATCAGGTAATGAAAAACTGAGAACCTTTTTCCTTAATGAGAAATTTGTACTTATAAGGTTTCGCATATGATGTGGCCAACTGTGCATCTGTCACGCAATATGATTGAATATGATAAGTTGATTTTGTATGCGATTGGATGTATTATCATGTGAAATTTCCTACTCAAAAGAACGGTTCTAGGATGGATCTGTTTGTTCATAAGTGGTATATGGATTCTACAAGGATAATTCTTCTTGCGTATGAATGAATAGGCATCTATCTGAAAAGTTAAATATATATATATATATATATAATTGTAAAGATGAAATAATCAATGTGGCCTCTTAAGATTTCAGGGGCCTGCAATGCTTAAATACTTGCATTTGCCTATTGATAGGATCCCTTCCACGTGTTACAGTTCGAGTGCATGCTTTGGTTTACCATCCTTTCTTCCCCTTCTTGGGTTCAAAATATATCTATATTGAAAGTCATAGCTCTGGCAACACTGGTCTGCAAAGACCCAAATACGGGCATTTCAGTTCTGATGCAGACGTTGCGTCCTATTAAATTGAAATCGATCTTCTGATCTGACCAGTAATGTATTGCCCTATGATTGTGTGGCCAGGAAATTTCTTTATCCTTTTTGTTTTTTTCCCTATTGTTCGAGGGTACAGTACACCAGCAAAATGTCCAAGGCGCGTTTGTTTTCTATAACGCAATCTTTTTCTACGGAAATATAAATGGAGATTCAGATAATAAAGCTCGATCTTTTGATCTTTTCTCCATCCAGGAGAAAAAAAAACTATTGCTGCATGAAGTCTGGCTTCCCGTATCAGGAGAATGCTGACAATAATGGCATTTACGTTGAACCTTTATTACACAAAATCGTACAAGAAGATGGAATGTTCTACAGATGCTTGAGATTAACTAACTTAAACATACACAATAGAAGAGGTAGCTTATTTTAACTAACTTAGACATACCCAATAGAAGAGGCAGCTTATTTCCTGAGAATTACCTGACATGATAATATCAAGAAGTAAATATTTCCTGGGAATCACATCGAGCAGCTGAGACTTGGGAGGATCTAAATTCCTGGAGCCGTATATACCTTTCCGAGTAGGAAGCCTATCAAGTTAAGATCCAAAACACAACCACTCAGATCTTGCCACATCAGATAGGTCACACCAGGATGTAAGGGTGACAAAGGAATGAATCAAACTACTCTCTTGAACAATCTATAACGGGCAAAATCCTTATCCCAAACCTCAACCACAAGGAATGAATCAATCTACTGTCTCGAGCAATCTCCAACGGTCGAAATCCTTATCCCAAACCTCATCCACTCCCTCCCTCTCCCTCCACTCATTCCTTCTCATTTCCTTCATACCAGAAACCACTCCCAACACACGAAAAGATAAGAATTCACAAAACCAAATTTGGTCTATACAAAAGGAAACCCACAAAGAAAAACGCTCTCCTCTTTCTCTCTTTAGAGTAATTCTCTTCTTGTAGAGCTCCTGAATCCATTGTCACCATGTCTTGCTCTAATCTGACAATGTGGGTGTCATCAAAACCATCTATTTCTGACACCTCTTCACTTTCTTTCCTTTCTTTCATCAGCCCTTTTCAGCTTCCTTCTCAAAGTTCAAGTCCCTGTAACCCTTCAAGGTCCTCATCTGCAACCCCAGTTCACTGTAGTCTCCGTGAGATTAGAAGTCGTATTGATTCAGTAAAGAACACACAAAAGATCACTGAAGCCATGAAGCTTGTTGCTGCTGCTAAAGTCAGGAGAGCACAAGAAGCTGTGGTCAATGCTAGACCCTTCTCTCAGTCTCTGGTAGAAGTTCTCTACAGCATCAATGAACAAATCCAGACTGAAGACATAGATCTTCCTCTTACAAATGTTAGGCCTGTCAAAAAAGTTGCCTTGGTTGTTGTTACTGGTGATCGTGGCCTTTGCGGAGGTTTCAACAATGCTGTCATCAAGAAAGCTGAAGCAAGAATTTCAGAATTAAAGGAGCTTGGACTTGATTATACTGTAATTAGTGTAGGGAAAAAGGGTAACTCATATTTTATCCGTAGGCCTTACATTCCAGTGGATAGGTTTATAGATGGTACTTCACTCCCTACAGCTAAAGAAGCTCAGGCCATTTCAGATAATGTTTTTGCACTCTTTGTTAGTGAAGAAGTTGATAAAGTAGAGCTTTTGTATACCAAGTTCGTGTCGTTGGTTAAGTCTGATCCTGTGATTCATACTTTGCTGCCACTCTCACCAAAGGGAGAGATCTGTGATATAAATGGGGTTTGTGTTGATGCTGCTGAGGATGAGTTCTTCAGATTGACAACCAAGGAAGGGAAACTGACAGTTGAGAGAGATGTTATGAGGATTGAGACAAAGGGATTCTCTCCCATTTTACAGTTTGAGCAGGATCCAATTCAGATTCTTGATGCTTTATTGCCTCTCTATCTAAACAGCCAGGTTTTAAGAGCTTTGCAGGAATCATTAGCTAGTGAGCTTGCTGCTAGGATGAGTGCCATGAGCAATGCTTCTGATAATGCCCAGGAATTGAGAAAGACCTTGTCTATTCTCTACAATCGGCAGCGTCAAGCGAAAATCACAGGAGAGATATTGGAGATTGCTGCCGGTGCCGATGCGATGGCCTAATGAATTTGCGCTTCTTCTTTTCCTAACAATCGTGTTTCTTTGTGGGTATAAAAAAAATTTATGAGTAATTTCCTTCTCATTCCTATATCCTTGTTTAAGAACAATTATGCAGATAAGATAGTACTTTTTTGCATTGTAATTCTCAAATGCGCATAAACTCTTTGCACGATGAGAACTGCAATGTGTTTTCGAATTGAAATAGAAGAGCATTCTACCCATCTTTGTATGTTATTTTTCCCCCTAATTACATGTAAAATACTTGTTCTAGTTGGAGTTTTTACCAAAGGGTCCCCTTAATTTGCTTCCATTCTTAGTCCTTGAACGGAAACTGACAGATGAATCAAGCTTCATTCTACACAACTGCTTCATAGCAGAAGCATCAATAAAGCCTTAGTTTCCCTTCTGTGCTCTAAATTTGATCGAAATTCAGACCGTTAAAATGTTGCCTTTCCAAAAGGTCTTGCTGATAAAAAGCACTAACAGCAGTCCCTCCTCATGACAGTCGTTCCTGAATTTTCAAAACTATGCAAAATTTTTATCTTGTTTTCTCCTTTTTCAAATATCAAAACAAATTGTCATGTCGTTAGCCTTGAAATTCTAGTGATATGATATATCGTCTCAAGTTCCTGATGCCATGTGCTTCTGTCATGCCACTATCAATCCATACAACTACATCCGATCAATGTTTTTCATTAGGAAATTTGGTGGATCTAAGTTAACTTCACTAGAAATTTAGACACCTAAATGAGAAATTAGATATGATCTGCAGTTTATCAGACAAAAGCAACAAAAAGCACAGAATCCTGCATAAAGGCTTTGATGCCAACTAGTTGGAGCTAACCATATGAATCTGTTTGACCACCCTTTCGTGCAGCTGCCCTACATGACAAGCAAAGCTCTCGTTCCAGGTTGGTTTAAGGATTGGAGAAGTAGGCAGAGGTCCCCCAACTCCCAACTCATATTAATGGTAAAGAAAAAGAAAAAAAAAAAACAATCAGGAAAAACATGTGCTAAACTCTGGCCATAAAGAAGGCAAGGTGAAAGCCACTTCTGCGGTGTTTAAAGCAACAATACATTGATTTTCACAGGTAAACAAGAAAAAAAAAGGTTTGGTAAAGGTAAGGTCACATTCACATGTTGCTCTTGGGTTTGCCAAGCCCCAAGCTTCAAACTCAGCAGGGAAGAGTTTGGCTATAAAAAACTTTAATCTGACAAAAGATATTGCAAATTATAATGGAAAATTGCTAAAAGAGAAATTCAGTGGACAGAAACTAAGCATGTTTTGATTTACAAACAATGAAAACTCAGTGGGGTTTTTCATTATTATTTTATTTTTTTCGTATACTATAACCTTGTGGGACTTGAGTTTAGGACTAAAATCCTTCTTGACTCGGAATATGTTCTTGGCAAAACAAGAAAATAAACAAACAAAAAATGTGTTGGAATAACCAATGTACCATACATGGAGACATAATTCCTGGATTAATATATTGAAAAAATTTTAAGTCGCAAAATTATATTCTTTAATTTTATATTAAAAGAACGTGTGGGTATAATATTATATATATATATAAAAATATGTGAATATAATATGATATATATATTTAAATTTAAATATGTGAAACATTTTTTATAATATAATATCGTGAGATTTTTAAGTTAAAGTGGATAATATTTCATAAGTTAAGTACGAATCTTTACGAATACTATCAAAATAATCACCTCAAAAATTACGTGCTACAGATAAGTTACCTTTAGAATCTTAACGTTTAGTATAATTTTAATCCTTTAAAGGTGTTGTATGATATATATATATATATATATATTTAAATTCAAATATGTGATGTTATCAAGTTTTAAAAGTTGAAAGATTATAATGCCATCAATCTAATATTAAAAAAATACATAAATATAATATAATATATATATAAAGATTTAAATTCAAATATATAAGATCCATTTTATGAGATAAAATTATGAAACCTATATATAAAGATCTAAATTAAAATATGCGAGCCTTCGATACTTCACAAATTTAATGTAAATCTACACAAATAAAATTAATGAAATTACGGAAGTTATTAAATGCTATACGGTGAAAAATTACTAATGATTTTTATACTTCAAAAATATTGATCTTATAGATCATATGAGATGAACAGTTATAAATTTTCATTTTTTTTTCCGCTCCATTTCGTCTCCTTCTTTGGCAATACAGATTACTATCCGGTTTTGGATATGTTCAAAGAAAAGAAAAACTTGTATCACTGAAAAAGCTAGATTTAATGAATTGTAATTTTGGTTTGAGACTTGAATTTGAGTTTGAAGAGTGAAATTTGCTAAAAACTTTTTGTTTTTGTAAATGATATGTGTTACATCTTTTGATAAAATTTACATAAAATTTTATAAATAAAATTTATAAATTTTTTAAAAATATAAATAAATAAAAAGTTTAATAAAAAATTTAAATCAATAAATTAATAAAATTTAATATGTAAATCAATGATACGTAAAAAATTATTAAAAATATTATTTATAATTTAAATTTAATTGATATTTATTTAATGATAAAAATTTAATTAATATTTTTATTAAATATATTTATTTAACAAATTTAATAAAATTTTTTATTTATATGATGAAATTTTTTAATTTATAAATTTTAATTTTAATTTATTTTTTTTAATAAAATTTTTTTATAAATTTCTCGTATAAAACTTTACGTAAATCTATTCCTACGTCCTTCAAGTCTAAAAGAAGAGATATAATAAACTTAGCAGTAGCACACAACTTCGCAATAACACCAATGCTGACTTGTGCTAAAAAACTATGCCCCAGAGATGAGACCACATGGCATCTTCCAATTTGACGTGCCAATGTCCTGGTGGATTCCATTTTACGGTTCTTCATCAACTAGCAGCCTTAAAAAGCCTATTTAGTGCTTCGAATTCTTAAAAAGATTTTTATGATATGTTAGTCAAGGGCTGCTTTTATCTGCACCCAAACCTCTCAGAACACCCACTTCAACTCATGTTTGACCGTACGATCAAACAGCAATCTTAGACCAACGGTCATCACATTATTAAAAGTTTGATATCTTAGATTGAAGAACATTGTAAAATTGTAGTTTTTTAATGGATGAGATTCTACGACTCTTTTGATGGGGCTGTTATCAGCCAGGCGTCAGTTCCATCTTCTATTCCCTGTTTTTGTATAATATAAAATTTTGGATTTTTATAATTATTTTTGGAATATTAAATTCAAAGATTTGCACCGTTTTAAAGGGATCAAGTTCACGAATGCATCGATAACTACAGATTTCAGTGAAGAAAAAATTTTCCTAGAAGCAAAGCTTGAACTACAAACATTCCCTCTTCTGTTCTGACAACTTAGCCATGGAAATGTCTTTGCAAGTAGAAAGACCATTGAGTTACAAAGCTGTGTTTAACAACACGGATGGCTGCTTCAAGATCAAACCTTTTCTGGGTTCCTTCCCTTTTGCGAGAACTACAATGGTAAACTTACTGTTTTTTTTTTTTTTGGTTGTTGGGTTTTCAGTGTTCTTGTTCTTTTTTGATTTTGAGCGCAAAGTTTGGTTTTTTATGTGCGTCTGATTTGAAAGATTCGTGTGTTTTCTCTTTCGTAATTGAAATGATAAGTGGTAGTACTGATTTTTTGTTGTTTCATATATGAAAATCATGTCTTTCCATTGTTTTTTATTGAGTTTTTTTTAGTTTCATTTTATTATTTTCCATAGAAATCTCACTCCTTACTAATAGTACTACTTGTTCCGGCAATGTTACGTCTGTTTGTAGCATTACTCTTAGTATATAAGTTCATGTGGAATTGTATTGGGATTGCTTTTACCTTACATATGCTTGTGCAAATTTTGATTATTGATTTCAGTTTACTCCATGGCGTACCAAGTGCCCTTCCAGCAGGCTTTCACATAGGGTTGCTGCTGGTGCAGCTGGTTAGTTGTTGCTAACTGATGTGCTAAGGTTTCAACTTAACGTTTTTGGTAACCAATCTTTGATTTGTTCTATAATATTGTGACTTTCTGTAGATTTTTCAAAGAGGAGACAAAGAAGACTGTCTAACCCAAGCTCTAAAGGTAAAGCACCGAAGGGTTTCACCCCGAAAACACAAGTAGGCACAAGCACCCAGAAGAGGGATCAAAAGAATGATGGTGAGAATGAGGATTCAAGTATTCCCACATCAAGTGAGTCTGTGGAGCCTAACAAGCCAGAAATTGAATCAAATGTTGCCCTGGAGGAAGAATCAATCATTGAGCTTTTTCAGAAGAATAAGGTAGATGAAGGTACATCAAGTGAGTTTGCAGAGCCTAACAAGACAGAAATTGAATCAAATGTTGCTGTTGAGGAAGAATCAACTGTTGAGCTTTATCAGAAGAATAAGGTAGATGAAGGTGAAAAGGAAGAGTCAAAAGAGAATATACTATCAATGGGCAAAGAGTTAGCTGTTGGTAAAAGCAACCAGAATGTGGAAAATGGGAGCATAAGTAAGATTCTTGAAGATGTTACAGAAGAAACAATTTTAAAAAATGATATTGTGAGTACATCAAGAGATGTAGCCTCTGAAGGAAAGCATTTGGATGGCACAAAAACTGATGACACTGTTACTGTCAAGGATGAAATTGTTGAGTCTGATGAAAAAACAATTGAAGATACTTCTCTAAAGCTGAAGTTGGAGATGGAAGCAAATTCGCGTAAACAGGAAATTGAGGGGATTGCTGAGGAAAACTTCTCGAGGGGGAACAAAATTTTTGTTTATCCTCAGATTGTAAAACCTGAAGAAGACATAGAACTGTTCTTTAATAGGACTTTCTCCACTTTGAACGATGAGCCAGATATTCTGATCATGGGAGCCTTCAATGACTGGCGATGGAGATCATTCACTAAAAGGTTGAATAAGACACATCTCAAAGGGGATTGGTGGTCTTGCCAGATTCATGTTCCGAAGGAAGCTTACAAGATGGATTTTGTGTTCTTTAATGGGCAGAATGTGTATGACAATAATGATAAAAAGGATTTCTGCATACCTGTGGAGGGTGGAATGGATGTGTTTGCATTTGAAGATTTCTTGCTTGAGGAGAAGCGAAGGGAACTAGAGAAACTTGCAAAAGAGCAGGCTGAAAAGGAAAGGAAAGAAGAAGAGCAGAGAAGAATAGAAGCAGAGAAGGCAGCAAGCGAGGCAGAAAGAACACAAGCAACGATGGAGACTGAAAGGAGGCGAGAAATATTGCAACAATTGATGAAAAAGGCTGCAAGGTCAGTTGATAATATTTGGTTCATAGAGCCTAAGGAATTCAAGGGCACGGACAAGGTCAAGTTATATTATAACAAAAGTTCAGGTCCTCTTGCTTATGCCAATGAGCTTTGGATTCATGGAGGGCATAATAATTGGAATGATGGATTAACAATCATCGAAAAGCTTGTCAGATCAGAGAGAGCGGGTGGTGACTGGTGGTATGCTGAAGGTATGGTTGACCTATTACCTTCTGTTTAATTTGTTGTTGGTACACTGTGGGTGATATTAAAGTTGATATCCTATGGGTCTAGAGTTTAAAATCTGCCAAAATTTGATCCACAACATTTGCTACACTTTATTGTGGATTCCCTTTTGAGATACTTATCAAAATGCTAGGAAATGTTGCTTAATATACAAGATATTGGATGTTTAAGCTTTGGTGAATAAAGTGATTGTTATGGCCATAAACATGCTTGCTTGACCTTATGGGAACTTTGTTTGCATTGAAATTACATACAGGAATTACATAATGCTTGCTGCTTCTATCTTGGGTTCTTTAATGTCTTTGATTTGGTTGGGTAGAGAGCCATTTGATTCCTTTTGAAATGCAGTTGTTTTGTGGCTCATCTAATTGAACTAGCTGGATAGTCAATTGAGATAATATTTTGTAATAAAGAGGGACATTTCTGTGGTGTTTCATAATATGAATGAGATTGGAAATTTTCTGCAGTTGTTATACCTGATCGAGCCCTTGTGCTGGATTGGGTCTTCGCTAATGGACCACCTAAGGTTGCCATTGTGTATGATAACAATAATTATCAAGATTTCCATGCAATTGTTCCAAGAAGCATTTCTGAAGAGCTGTACTGGGTTGAGGAAGAACACCAGATATTTAGGAAGCTTCAAGAGGAGAGGAAACTAAGGGAGGAGGCTGTACGTGCCAAGGTCAGTTTCCATAAAACTATATTCCTAATAATTACTTTCAATTTCTGCATAATAAAACATATTGAAGATTCTAATAGTATTCTACCTTCTCCTTTTGAATTTATGAATGGTGTAATTTTCAAGACATGCAAACCTAAGGATATTTTGCAGAAAGATTAGGCTAGTCACATTTAAGAACTTTGTAGTGAAAGATTAGGGTTGTTTTCCGCTGACTGTGATGGAAGAGACATAGATGTAGTTGCTTGGTTTGTTTACTGCTGACTTCTGTTCAATGCTTTTTCTTCTTATGACAAGAATGTTAATTTTGAACCATTGGGAATTTATTTTCTGCATATATATTGACTGATATTAGTTTTCTTGTGTTCCAGACTTCCAGTAGAAATAAAGATAAAAAAAGTTTATTTTCATTTATCTCAATTTTATTTACGTATTTCTTTTCTTATTCTTCTCCTGTCATAGGCTGAGAAGACAGCATCTATGAAAGCAGAAATGAAAGAAAGTACTTTAAAGAGATTCCTGCTTTCTCAAAAGCATATAGTTTATACTGAGCCTCTTGACGTTCAGGCAGGAACAACGGTGACAGTTTTTTACAATCCTGCTAACACGGTTCTTAATGGAAAACCTGAAGTATGGTTCAGATGTTCATTTAATCGTTGGACTCACCGTATGGGTCCATTACCACCTCAACAAATGTTGCCTGCAGACAATGCTTCTCATGTAAAAGCAACTGGTAAATTCAGTCAACCTTATTATCAGGATTTTGAGTTATATGGGACTGTTCAGTTATTGCTTGTTCTCTTTACATGGAGACTAAGCTTTTCTTTATCTCCCCCATTGCACCTTGTTCTTGTTACGAGTAAAGCTAACATACATGGTTTGTGTATATTTTGTGGTTATGACATTTCATCTATCAGTATCTTTTATAATCCATTTTTGTGAATAGAAAATTGTACTGCTTCTTGGATCATCTGCTGTTTGCATTCACCATTTTATTATCTTCTGCTTGCTGGCCCTCTCCTCTTGAAAGATCTTTTGGTCCAAGAGAATAAATGTGAAGAACAGATCCAGACATTAAATTGTTTGGAATTCAATCTGTGCCTAAGTTTTAGGCATATATGACCTATCAATTGTTGCTTTGTATCATCTCCTTAGGTTACATATGGCCCTTTTTTTAATTTTTGGCTTTTATTGTATTCAATCTTTGTATTAATGTTGCATTCTCAATGTCCCTGCATTCTAGAGGTTTTTTCTACTTTTGGAAGCAAAGACTTACTTTATGTGTCATTGCAGTCAAGGTTCCTTTGGATGCATATATGATGGACTTTGTATTCTCTGAGAGGGAAGATGGTGGCACTTTTGACAACAAAGGTGGTATGGATTACCATATACCTGTTTTTGGAGGAATTGTGGAAGAGCCACCAATGAACATAGTGCATATTGCTGTTGAGATGGCCCCCATTGCAAAGGTAACTTTTGGACATTAAGGGAGTTTACACTTTGAAAACTTTTTTATTGCTCTGATATATCAAGGTATTTTTTATAGTTTTTCATTGCTTATGAGTCTATTCAGATTCTTTCTCTTAATGAAGAGAAAATTCTTTAGGCCGGAAGAAGGCCAGAGTGACATGTCTTTTCCTAATGAGAAGTGTTTTGGAAATGACACAGTTGGGGGAGAGGATGCTGAACCTCAGAAAGAAATAGAACATCATGGACATCTGGGCTCTTGACCTAATATAAGTCATATAACTGATTTTGTGTTGTATTGTTTCCAGTTTGCGGTCAAATATGTAGTAAAAACCCAAAAGATTTTCCATTTTCCATCTTTTGCTCAATTGTGTCCTTTTTATAACTTTGCAGGTTGGAGGTCTGGGTGATGTCGTTACTAGTCTCTCTCGTGCTGTTCAAGATTTAAACCACAATGTGGACATCATTCTTCCAAAGTATGACTGCTTGAACCTTAGCCATGTAAGCTTCATCACTGTCACTTTAGCCAGATTTTTAATCTTGACTGTTTTCACTGGATTGCCTTAATTTACTTAAATTATGGATTTTTCTGGTTTTTATTCTTGCTTACTAGGCATGCTGTTTGTAAGCTTGCTTGTGGCGTTAGATATCTTGCATGAGGTGGTTGAAGTGCATTTTTCTTTTAATAATATATCAGTGTTAAATTGTCGCATAACCTTTTCTTATTGGGTTTTCCATACAAGGCTTACCTTCCCTCATCTTTATTAGGGCTATACATGATGAAAAATTTTGTGGATGCTACTTAAAAGATGTTTATTGTCACATAATCTGCTTCTCATTGTCTTTCATTCATATCTTAATATTCAAAAAACATATAAAACAATTCATTCATCTCTTTTCATTTTTCAAACTTTTGAAGAATTTCAGATCTGTCAAATGAATGTTTTATGATATAGGTGAAGGACATGCATTACCAAAGAAGCTATTCTTGGGGTGGCACTGAAATTAAAGTTTGGTTTGGAAAAGTGGAAGGTCTTTCAGTTTATTTTCTGGAGCCACAAAATGGGTAATTTTTATACTCCTGATGAACCTTTAATAATTAAAATGTTTCACTTCGTTAAAAAAAATTATAATCATAAGAATCTTTTGGTGTATTGTTGCTTTCAGATTCTTTTGGACAGGTTGTGTTTATGGTTGCAGAAATGATGCAGAAAGGTTTGGTTTCTTTTGTCACGCTGCTCTCGAATTTCTACACCAAGGTGGATTTCACCCTGTAAGTTCACGATTCAACATATGGTTCTGGCTTAAATATTTGAAACCACGTGCTTGGTAGTATATCGAGTAAATTACCTACATGCATGGCGGTTTTATTTTTCCTAGCAATTGTCAAACCCATCTTGCTTTGCTGTTCAGCTCTATAGGCCTTACTATTCATTTGTAGAAGAATTTTGGCTATAATAACAAAAAGCCCTCAACTTTACCACTTTATTGAGATAAGCCTCTATACTTTTATTGCACCCAAATAAGCCCTTAACCTTTAATTTATATCCAAATAAGCCCTTACCCTTTAATTTATACCTAAATAAGCTTTTAACATAAATCAATCTTTCATTTGAAGTAAGGGCTTATTCGGATACAAATCAAAGTAAAAAAGTTTATTTGGTATAGTAAAAGTATAGGAACTTATTTAAGAAAATTGAAATAATTCAAGGGCTTTTTTAATATTTTAGCTAATAATATTATGGGTGCACGACACTCTTCAATGATTGTCTCTTTCTAGCATGTATGGGAAAAATATTCCAAGGATAATCATTTTAAGTGTGCTTAACCCTTGGTAGGATATCATCCATTGCCATGATTGGTCTAGTGCCCCAGTTGCAGGGCTGTTTAAGGACCATTATATGCATTATGGTCTCAGCAAAACTCGGGTTGTCTTCACCATACATAACCTTGAATTTGGAGGACACTTCATTGGGAAAGCTATGGCATACGCAGACAAGGCTACAACTGTATGTACCTAAAATTTCCTCATAGTTAGTGTAGTTTACTTAATATAATATTGCTGTTTTAATTTTTGAACTTCAATAACAGTATGTTCCTTTATTCTTTACTTAATTTATAGGAAATGTTTTAAAGATATATAATGTGCTCAATTTAGGACCATATCCTTGGGTATCACCAGACCAGTAGGCATCAGCTTTTTCCATTTTCATTTGAAGAGATATAACTAATTGCTAAGCGCTTCAGAAACTTAATCTTTTGGAGAAAGGTCCATAGTATTTACTATTCTCTTTGAATTTGAATTTTTTTTATAAAGATAACTGCCTTGTGCTTGAGTATAATGTACTAGATTCAGAATATAGTGAGCAAGTGATACATCTATAACCCTTTGTGGCACATTCAATCCAGTGAAATTAGAAATTTCTATTTTACTTAATCCTAATACCATGTTATGGTCTCTAACACAAGATATTTGTGGTTTTTTATCCTTCATAGTTACTGTCACGGTGTCTGAATTACTGTTTATTTATATTATGCAGGTATCTCACACCTACTCAAAGGAGGTTGCTGGAAATCCTGCGATTGCTCCGCATCTCCACAAGTTCCATGGAATATTAAATGGAATTGACTTAGATATTTGGGATCCCTATAATGATAAGTTCATTCCTGTAAGTAGATATCTATGAGCTTTTCCTCAATCCTTAAAAGAAATAAAGAAGGAACTGTTTTGCATCGGTAGATTTTTTTTTTCTTGATTCATATTTAAATAAAGGGACTTCTTGTTCCTTCTTTTTTCTGTCGAGAAATTTCCACGTCTTCTTTCCCTCTTCATTCCTTTAACTCCTTTTAGATCTTGGAGATGCTGTTTAAAGTTGTATTTTGTTGAATGTGTTGATCTGCTGCCTTGATCATATAACAAGCAATACCAACTGTTACCACCATGATTGGGACTTAAAATACTTCACAATTTTGTGGATGCAATATTCTAAATCAACTTTTGCAATTTATGCTCTCTAAAAAGAAGTGTAAATTGGCGTCTAGAGCATTTCATTTGAAGCTTTTGTCCTATTTTTCCTATTATTGCTTTTGATGTGTGATACTTGTCCTTCCAGATGTCTTATACTTCAGAAAATGTTGTTGAAGGCAAACGAGCTGCCAAGGAAGCCTTGCAGCAAAGGCTTGGTTTGAGAAAATCTGATCTTCCTTTGGTTGGAATTATTACTCGCTTAACTCACCAGAAAGGAATCCATCTCATCAAGCATGCAATTTGCCGCACCTTAGAACGCAATGGACAGGTTACCCTCTCCTTTATGAGGTCATATAGAATCACACATATGAGGTCATTATCGGTATGGACTTCTAAGTAGTGACATTGATGTGATATTCACCACAAATTCTGGCAGTCTCTCAATATTATACGAATTTCATTTTACCATTCTTGACACGAGTATGCAAGCATAACACAGTTCACAATTCATGTTGTCTAATTTGTTTGAAATGAATGTATAAACAAGGAAGTCTAGTGTTTCATGTGGGCCTCCTTGATTGTGTATTTCTACTCAATACATCTCAATAAGTGAATGATGGAAGTTTTGGCAACAGGTTGTATTACTTGGCTCTGCTCCTGATCCTCGCATCCAAAATGATTTCGTCAATTTGGCCAATCAGCTGCATTCAACTCATGGGGATCGTGCTCGCCTTTGTTTGACCTATGATGAGCCTCTTTCTCACTTGGTGTGTGCTCTCAAAGTTTATTTTTATTTATTATTATTCTCTGAAAGAGAATACTTGTATTTTGCTCCTGCAATATGATTCTAGCAATTTTTATCTGCTTTTTTTTTATATTTATTTTCACAGATATATGCCGGTGCTGATTTCATTCTAGTCCCCTCAATTTTTGAGCCTTGTGGACTTACGCAACTGACAGCAATGAGATATGGTTCCATACCTGTTGTTCGCAAAACAGGAGGTTCATACTTACTTAAGTCTGTAATTTTGGTATCTCTGAACAATATTGTGTGTTAATTACTGAGATGTTTTGATATGTGAATGATCTCTTGTTTCGATGCATGGAAGTGTACAGGCATTACGAATGACATCTAGATTTTTCTTATGTTTACAAACTGCATATGATTTTCATTGAATTTATTGTTTTCTTAGGAGGTGCTATTTTATATGAATTTTGGTGAGCTTCTGTTCTTAGAACCTCACGAAGTGTACTGACACATTGTTTCCACTACTTTTTCTTTAAGGACTTTATGACACTGTATTTGATGTTGACCATGATAAAGCTAGAGCAGAAGCACAAGGTCTTGAACCCAACGGATTTAATTTCGATGGAGCTGATAGTGCTGGAGTCGATTATGCCCTTAATAGGTGAGTTTATTTCTCAGCACGGAAGTTTGTTAAGTGCATTGGTTTCTTCATTATCAGTTAGTTTCCAAGTTTCCATACTCATAGGAAGACATGGCACTTGCTGCATTTGTACCCTTCCTCCGGGTTCTTGCTCTTTCCTATGTTTTGCATATATATGATGGTTTGAGATGTATTTATTACTCATTGATAATATAGGGCAATATCTGGTTGGTATGACGGTCGGGATTGGTTTTACTCATTGTGCAAGAGGGTGATGGAGCAAGACTGGTCTTGGAACCGGCCTGCACTTGATTATATGGAGCTTTACCATGCGGCAAGGAAATACTAAAAGAAAAGAAGCTGGTTAACCAAAGATATGCAAATCATTCCCATCTCATAGCTTGTACAGGGTTTAGTGAATACCTATCTTTTAGTGTTGTTCCCTCTCTAAAGTTCATTTTGCTGCCATAGTTTTAGCTCTTAAAATCATACATCCATTTTTATGTAGCATAAAGCAATATAGGCTATCCTTCAAATAAAAAAAAAATGTATGATTAAAGAGAGCAACATTTTTTTGGACTGTTGTTGATTCATGTCTATGAAATGATGAAATAATGTCAAACGTAGAAAGCACAAAAATAAAAGCCACTGTTAATGAGAATTTCTTGTATGTTAGAAAACTTTAATCTAATAGTGGTAGAGTTCGTTTTATATACATTGTCAATGGAATCAGTTATTCAAACAAAGCTTTAAGTTTCAGGTTCTAACAATGACACTAAATTGCTTGATTTTTCAGATTAGATCAGCCCAAGACTAGTTCGGTGGAATGTGAGGAATATGGTATGGTCGCAATTGATTATGAACCCTTTTGACTTATGGTTGAAATTGATTATGAACCCTTTTGACTTAAAATCTAATGATTTCTAATAAGCAAGTTAACGGTGATACTTAAAATTGTGGGGAATTTCAAGAAAGAGGGAGGTGTGTATCTTCCTTCCCTTACAAGCCACCACCAAAGTTGACTTGGCTTTGGCCGGCATTGAAGGGACCAACACCTAATTAGAAATGATATTTTGGTGAGTTACCCTGAAAATGGTGGTGGGCAAGGACTGAGATTTTAGGTATCAATTCATTGGAGAGTTCCACTAATCTCCCCAAAAAAGGAAAAGCGATAAGATATACAGAATGAAATGCTTTTGCAATTTCTGGTGCTTATCTTATCTTATATCAGATTTGCTCCTTTCTGAATGGGAGCAATGGGGTTCTTTTATACAATGATTAGAAAAGGTTAGCTTTTGGTAACTTGATTCTTGTCCATCCAAATCTCTTACTAGATTTAATTTGGACTACAGAAAAACATGAATTTCTTTATTTTAAGATAAATATGTTGGCAACCATCTCAAAATAAATTTTTTGCCCGTTAGAATTTTTTTTTTTTAAATTTATGACAAGGATTTTTGAGTTTCGCACTAGGAAACTCATTGAAATTACCTTTTCACAACCAAACTCAGCCAACAAAAAGAGGATTGGAAACTCTTTTGCCTGTCCAGTCACCAATTATGGGGAAAAGCACAAACTCCGGCCATGGATCTAAAATTTCAATATATTGTTTTAACTTCCAAAATTTCTGTGGCTGTAGTTTAGTGGTAAGAATTCCACGTTGTGGCCGTGGAGACCTGGGCTCGAATCCCTGCAGCCACAAACATTTTTTTTTTTTTAATTCGGGACATCTGAAACTTGAAACAAAGCAACAGTTGTTTGTTTTTGCTCTAAGCAAATGAAACAATTAACACTACTAACAGTAATAAGTGAGCTTTGTTATGTAAACTCATTGACAGCCAAATCTTAAAGCGTTGACGCACAGGGCCATATCCCTTTTCTCTTTGGTCATCGTCCAACAGAGCTCCTGATTTGAGTTGAGAAGACCCCTCAGCCCTCACCCCCAACCCAACCCTCTCATTCTCTATTTACCATCTACTAAATTCCCCAAAACCCAGGAAGCATTGAAGCATGAAGTAGTGAATACATTAATAATAGATGGAAAAGTTCAGTCGCAGTTAAATTTATGATAATCATAAATCCTGCATATCCATCCATCACAAGATCACCAAAAACAAAGTCACCCCTCCACATATATCAATGCAACTCTCACCCAACCAAATGCTTTTACTCCTTCAGCACCCTCTCCTAGAAAAAGATTTGCCTCAAATTTCCATACCTTCACATTTCACATAGCTTTTTTCACTTAGGGACTGAACCCTTTTCTTTTTTTCCTCTGCTGACGCCGAATAAGCTGAGTTGTTGCTGTGACTTGGGGATAAGGTTACGAAAGTTAGCGAAGTTGGTCAGTCCAATCCTTCTCTTCCACCTTTTCCAATCAGAGGCCAATCTTTTCAGTGATTGCAAAAATTTAGTCTTATCTGTATTATAAAAGTTAGTAAAAAAAAATTACTTCACTATATAAAATCATCGATGCACACTCAGTTTGTATAAAACAATAAAACCCCATACGAAGAAATATCTCGACTCTCAAAACTGACTAGTTTCTATAGGAGGTAAATATGCTCTGATAAGACTTGCTTTCCGG
Organism: Durio zibethinus; assembly: GCF_047325235.1. Lineage (NCBI taxonomy): Eukaryota > Viridiplantae > Streptophyta > Magnoliopsida > Malvales > Malvaceae > Durio > Durio zibethinus. Next base: position 12,236,008 of record NC_143187.1, read on the forward strand.
ATTTGCTCAATGCTCCAATAACCTCCTCTAGCTTCTTTTCTATGGGTGCCAACTGCCAAAGCCAAACCCACCTTCACTGAAACCATTTGGAGGTAAGTTAGTTTATAGAATAGTGGCAACTAAGATAGTAGTAGCTGTAGTACTTTCCTCATAATTTTTTGTTTCTAAACTTTCGAATTTTGATAGATAGATAGACCATAAGGCATAGAAGTAGGGGAAAATAAGAAATGATCTCATTTACATCTGTTGTTATTGTCTTTTTCCACCCCTGTTATTGCAGGGTACTATTTTGAGAGTCTTGAAATCTGTGATTTTCTTTGGAAGTATTCAGACACGGGAAAAAGGGTGTTTTCACAGCTTCTCTTCCCTTCTCCTGGTTGGTTCTTGGGGTTGAGCAAAGCACCCATTTGTGATATCTTCGAAAAGCTTTGGTTTTTTTTTTGGAGGGTATTGTAACAAAGGCAAGGTAGATTCCTGATATTATTCTCTCACATCTTTCTCCTTTTTTGTTCCCAAGAAATAAAGTCAGATTTATCTACTTGCAAATAACACAAAACGTCATGAACTAAAATAAATAAATGTAGGAAAATAAACAGATTTCCCCTTGTATATATTTATATCGAAAGAGCCACTATATTTCTGCTCAGGTCTCTTTTCTAAGCTATTGACTTCTAGATTCAAACACTGAATCTTTTCTTCTTCTTTTTTGCTAAAGCAAAGTCATGGCAGATTGGCACGGTATCGTGAGCAAGAAAACTGGTGGTTGTAGTAGGAGATCAATGAGAAATGAAGATTTTGATGCAGAAGAAGTGTGGTCTTATGAGAAGGAGAAGGAAGATTCAAGTCTCGCACCAAGGAAACCTAGGGATTACTCCTCAAGTTCTTCATCTGCATGGTGCCTTCCAAGCTCACCAAGAATGATCCGAAGAGTTTGCAACTCATCAGCAAGCCTTGAAACCAAGGTGGCTCAGCAATCATCAGCTCCAGTGAACATCCCTGATTGGTCCAAGATATATGGCAAGCATGCACATATGGAAAACGGATCATGGGTTGATAATGGGGATGGTTTGGTTTATAATGATGATGGGGATTATAATGGTTGTGGAGATGATGAAGATGGTGATATGGTTCCTCCACATGAATGGCTAGCTAGGAAGCTCGCAAGGAGTCAGATTTCTTCTTTCTCCGTTTGTGAAGGGATGGGAAGGACGCTTAAGGGCAGAGATCTCAGCAAAGTGAGGAATGCAGTTTTAACAAAAACAGGTTTTCTCGAGTAATAATGTCACGGTCACACTATCACCAGCAGTTCGACACCAAATCACCATCTTCATTTTCATATTACAACCATCACATAATGCCACCATCATTCATCAACACCAGGTTCATCATGTATTCATCTTCATTGTTCTTTGGGTCCCATGTAACCCTTTGCTTTAAACAACTTTTTCTCGTATCATCTTGTAGGCATGTAATGAACTTGGAACTAGAAAACAGTCTTAAAACAAATCGGTGCTGCCTTTTTGGTGTGATTTTTCAAGAAGAGGAAAGGAAAAAGAAAAAAAAAAAAGTTAGTAGCCTCTTAGATTTTGTCTGGTATTGGAAAAGAGTTTGCGTTTTGGGTATAGTTGGAAAGAGAATCAGTTAATCATGTTTGAACTCTTCTTTTGGCTGCTTTTGCATTTATCATCAAATTTTTAAATCTTTATAGTTGTTCTTTTCTCTACGATTTAGTAATTTTTAGTAGTTAGTAATTCTATTCCTTTCATGACTGCTGCTTTTCCCTTTCTTTGTCTTTATATTTTTATTTTTTTTTATAATTTCCTTTTTCTTCCATTTTCTATTGTTTCTTTTGTTTTTGCTGGTAGTGGTGAAAACACAAGCCAATGAAGTCAGCAGTAAAGCATCTAACTCTCGTTATTATCCCGTCCAAATTTAACCTGTTTGGCTGTTTTTATATTAGCCACCGCACATTTGTTGCTTGGCGCTGTACTTTCCTTTCTCCCAACTCTTTTACTGCTTTATGTATATATATCTTCAATTTTTTAAAGCAAAATGCGTATGGCCATGCATTTGGTAATGCTCGGTGCTCACAGCTAAAAATAAAAGCAGGGGAAAGCAATGGTGGTAACGTAGGCATGTCCCTATCGGTGGCAAATCATATTTTAAATTCGGTTTTTTTTGGATTGAATTATTTTGAATTTGAGAGATTTTGGGTTTAATCATATTTTCTCTAGTGGGAGATAATCAAGATTCCATACATAATTTGCTATTGTTTCTCCAATAGCAAATGTTGCTTGCAAATTTTAACTGGTCAACCGCAGCTGAGAATCACAAATACGGGAACTCTTCGTAATTCTCGATGAATCAGTTCTTTATTTATGTTCTTCATTGTTAGCCGTCAGCTGATATCACTCTCTTGTTCTTGTTGCTTCACCTCCAAAGCCACGTTTCCCCAAGCAAGAAAACAAAAACTAAAGTTTTATATACAAGGGAATAAAACATTCAGATCCATTTCCATCAGAATGAGGGGCCACCACTATAGGAAAAGGTTGAAGAGAATCCTCTTCCTGCTCCTGGTTAGACAGATTCTTGATCATATTCTAGTATCTAAATCTAGTACAGAACCAACATTTTGGTTCAAAGATTGTAATCTTGCATCTCCACAACTTGGTTTTTGGTTCTACCTTTCTGCCGACACGAATCCAACAATGTTTTCTCTCAAAAATTCTCCCACCACTTCCTCTACTTAAACGTGCAACCCTTAATTTTAACATCCTTTCTGCTTGCCATCGGCCCCATATAAAAGGTGTCATAAGCCACAAGCGATTCTCCCATTAAAATGATACAGAACTAGTTTAACGGCTGTTTTATCTGTTGACAAAGTGTTAGGTGTTAGTTTCAGAAATCAAAATTCAATTTTTGATAATTTTAATAGTAAAAAAAAAAAACAAAAACTTGTTCTTAACTTTGAACACGTATCCTTTGAACTTTTTGCATTTAGTTGCTGTTATCCTCATCTCTATTGTCCCCTTTGTGGTACTATTATCTAATTTATAAAGGCTATATGCCCACCATAAGTTTGGCATAAAGTTTTTCTGATTTTGTCCTTTACATCCTTTGCTGTTAATTCATCATAACAAAGCATTTTTGTCAAATAGATGTTCGATCACTTAGAAAGGTGCATGCAATGGCTGGCTGCCACTGTAAGTACTGCCACCTTTTACTTTCAAATTAATCCATTGATGAAAAATAGAAGATATTAACTTCTTTTATGTTGATTTGACTGCAATATAGGTGTACATTAGGAACTTAGTTCTCCCTTTTTCACACTAACTAAGAACATTAGGCTATTAATAGAAGTATTAAGAGAAATAGAGTCCTCTAATGGAAGACCATAAAATTTAAATCCATCTTCTTTTTTTTTTTTTAAATAGCACAACAATGGAGGATGAATAGTGTGAACTAAACCTTTTATATACAAGTAAAAGGAAGTTCCAGTTTCATAGTTACATTGACTGCCTAACCTAATCAAAACACATTATTACAACTAGATTAGGAGCAGAGCCTTTTTCATTTCCATACCTTGCTGCAACTCTCACTCAACCCCCCAACCCCAACTCATTTTCGCCACATTTGTTTTTTGTTGATAGTTGAATATTTTAATAATGGGTTGGTAATAGTACTACTGATTACTCTTTCTAGGTCTTGTTATGATCAGTTATGACTATATATCCTGGTTTTCTTCTATGGAATACGTTGCCTGGCAGGGCAATTGCTTGTCACTCTTTATAAACACTTAAGTACCAAATTAAATCAGAATTTTTTGGTAGTAGTGTAGAATGTGATGTATCTCACATTAGATAAAAAAATTTAATTATTGATTAATAAAATTAATTTTTGTATTAATTTTATTTATATTTTAAATAATTATGTTTGAACATAAATAATTATCATATAACAAATAGTCATAACTATTTGAATATAAATAGATTATTATTCATAAAGGTCATGATTATACAAAAAGTTATAATCATCTGAATAGAAATTTATATCTGTTCATTCATTATAAATAAATCTTTCAACATAATCATTTTTATTACTTCTGAGACTTTGTTGTATCTTAAAAGCATAATTGCTTTTAAGAGAGTGTTCTTTACACCTCAAAACCAAATTTTTTTTTATTATTTCTTTTCTCTTATTTATTTTTTTTAACAATTTAAAGGCAATTATGAGAAAATTATATTTTACATAAGGAAAATACAAAGAAAAAAAATTGGCATGATTTGGATATCAGTATTAGAGAAGGCTCAAAATGTCAAAGGATTAATGTTTCTATAAACAAAAATGTTAGTTTTCATAAAGATCTTCATTAGAGCTATGTACTTTATTTTTTGCATAATTGCTGGTAAAAAGATTAATTGAATGAGATAAACACATTAACAATTTATTTCATCAGTGTGTTAAGTCAAAACACAATATACAAAATATTGATTACATTATATAAATTTATGCATATACTGAAATTGACTTCACAATTGAGTTTAATGAATTGTATTATATTTATTTGAAAAATTGATATTTATAAAGATTGAGATGAGAAATAGCTTGAAAACATAAAAGAGAAAGACATGAATTAATTTACGATCAAAAGAATTATCACTTTTTATCAAGTAACAAATTAAATTAGGTTATAATGAAATGGTTGATTGTTTAATTGTCATGTCTTGGTTATATATAGAACAGGCAAATTGTCCCATAGTTTCTATACAAATAATCAAAAATTGGTAAAGGAATTTACCATGAAAAATTAGATGCAAGTAAAGAATATATACAAAAAATAAGATTTGGCTATAATATTTGTTTTATTATTAAATTATGGCACCAAAATTGAGATAATAAATTGAGTCAAACTATTTGTATAATTTTATTTTTGTTGGTCGTTTATAAATTAAATGTTGATATATATATATTTAAAATTTATTATTGGTTCAAATTTTGACTAGTGTTTAATTTTCATGAAAATCAATTAAAATTAAATTGATATATGTGAATAATTAAGATACGATGTTTCATGGATTAATTGATGGATAATAAACCCAATAATGATTATTATCCGAAACATGGGCAATGTGATATATATTTTGCCTGCTGGATGTATTATACTAGAAGTTATTTTACAAAATAAAAATTTATTGTGAATATTTACAAAGCTGAAATCATAAAAAAATCGTCAAAAAGTTAATCAATGGTTATAAAAAAATATTGTTGCTTTTCGTATATGGGATATTGATTAGACAAAAAAGCATGTCATTAAAAAATATTAAAGCATTTGTCGGTTACTAGCATTTTGAATAATGCTTATCAATGTCTAAGTAGTCATGCTTCTAAACTAGAAAAGAACATTCAAATTCAATGTTCCAAAGGCACCAATACATGTATATGTTTAATTTCATTTTATGATGGCATGGAGAACATTGGTATAATTTGTCATTTATTATGAAAATGAACTAAATGGGATGAAATTTTATTTCTTATACATATAAGAAAGATATGGATTATGGAGATAGAATGCCATCATCTAATTAATACATTATTGGTTAAAGACAATAAATGTATTTTTGCTTATTTTACCTAAAAAAATGACCTTTTGTAAGCTGTTAAAATAAAAAGTGAACAAGTTTATGAGATTTTCAATAGTTTCATGACAATGCAAAAATGTGGCTGGTTATATACCATATTAACATATAAGCTTAGATAATAATATTGGTTTGTGAAAGCTGTAAGCCTTAGAGTTAGCCAATCAATTATTTAACCAATGCAAATTCATCATGAATTTTTGCATGAAATATGAGTAAAACTCATGTTATAATTATTGTTTATACTATTTTATGAAAATAATTCTTTGGATTTATATTTTATAACTTGCATTGATATGGTGATCTAGATATGAACATATTGGTTATAAAATGATTATGAAAGTATTTGAAATTAGAGTTAAATATACTATAGACTCTTATTGTATATAGGCATATTGGTCCTATGAGTATAGTTTGAATTTATTATATATCTAAAAATGTTTTGACCAATTAAAAGTAGTAAATAATAAAGATATATAGGTTACACAATGGTGGAGAAATAAAGTTCTCATAAAATTTTTAAATCAAGTTTAGAGGTTTCAATAATTATGAACTTGGAATTGGTCATTGAAAAATTACTATATGCATTGAAAACACATGACAAAATCTGAGATAGTTGGTTTTCACTAAAATCCATCATTATAAATGAGATAATTTTAATAGCAAAATCTATATGATTTGTAAGTATGAGGTGGATTATTATGGTTGACTTAGAATAGCCACAAGCCAAAATTGATGCCACAATCTTGATCACATTGTGGTAATTTTTTGTTTTGTATATGGTTTAATTCATGGATTGTACAAATGATTTATCATCTATGATTTTATATAGTGAAAATTTTAAAGTATATTTACTTTGGAAGCCATGAGTAAGTCAAAGATATTATGAATTTGAAAACTTTTATAATAGCAAAAAGAATGCTATTTGATCCATTTGGGTGATGAAAATGGTTTTGTTCATGGTAATAAAAAATTATTAATAATATCCATAATAAAATAGATTCATATAAATATTTATAAATTGACATAAAAGTCTTAAAAAGAGACCATAGAAGTATGATTATATTTGAAATATGCTTATTGATGTAAACTCTTATACTGAGTTAAAATATAAAAGTTTTGAAATTTTTATCGAAATATTAAGATAATAACTAATTATCTTTCACTAAAGATGGATTTGGAGGCCTCCTACTAAAAAAAAAAATCCCCAAATAGTCAAAAGATATATGAAATGGCAAATTGATTAAATATATATGATATCTTAATAATTGAATGAGATATTCTTTAATAAAAGAATGCATACTTACACATGGTGGGGGTGATAAGAATCAAAAGAAATAAAAATTATCACCATAGTGTTATAAGATTTTAGTATAATTTTATGAGTAAATTATACAAGCTAATAAGTTTAAACACTTACTAAAGTTATAAAAAAGTCTTTAAAAATCTTAAAAGGATTACAATCATTTGGTTTATTCATTGAGTTTATCCGATTGTACTAGAAATATAATTGTATTAAAAATGTATAAAAGTATGAAAATAGAATAGTTAAAATTAATAAATATAGAGTTGTAGTTACAACTAAAACCAATTATTTCTTAAAATGATAAGAATGAGGCAATAATGTCTTAAGCATATAATAATATGTAAAATAAAAAGTTTAGACATATTAGCCTGAAATGATTATATTAGAGATTCAATATCAAGTGGTAGTAATTATCATAAAAGAAAATTGAATTTCAAAATATTTGATTAGTCGTATTCAAGTAAAATGGATTTAAAACCCTTACTATTAGATACCAATAATGGAAACCCAACTTTGAATTAGTAACATCTAATTAAAAACTTTAATAAGTAAAAATAAGTTATTGTTATATATTTGTTAAACACTAGTAAAATCCATTCAAATTTTAGAAACTAATATAATCTATTGCATGAGAATGATGAGTTTTTATAATCTTAATGGGATTTTAAATGTCTAAAGTAATGGAGACATAATGAAAACTCTACCTATATAAACATAGAAGTAATGTTGCTTCAACAAGAAAAATTGGGGTCTCTCTTGTAAATGTTTATGAATAAGATTAGTATATGGCCATAATAGTACTAAAAACAGTTATAAACATCTAACATAAGAATAAATAAGTATTATATATGTTATATCTTTAATTCTAATACTCAAAGTTGAGGTTTAATCTGTTAACACCATCAACTTAGTTAGAATTCTAAGATATATATGCTAATTAAAAGTTTACATCGAGAAATACCTTTTTGTATTCATAATATTTATTTGTGTGAAAGGTAAAAATTAAGCACCAACATTTTAAACTAGTAGAAGATTGTTGATAGATTAAAATATGATGCATCTTACATTGAATAGAAAGATTTAATTATTGATGAATAAAATTAATTTTTGTATTAATTTATTCATATTTTAAATAATTATGTTTGAACACAAATAATTATTATATGACAAATGGTCATAACTATTTAAATATAAATAGATTATTATTCATAAAAAGTCATAATTATATAAAAGATCATAATTATCTGAATAAAAGTTTATCTTTATTCATTCATTATAAATAAATCTTTCAGTATAACTATTTTCACTACTTTTAATTGAAGAGTTTAAGACTTTATTATATCTTAAAAGTATAATTATCTTTAAAATGATATTCTTCGCATCTCAAAACTAAAATTTTTTATTATTTTTTTCTTCTCTTATTTATTTTTTCTAACACTTTTCGTCACTAAAAACACAAGAAAACTCAAATGAGAAGGATAAAGATCCAAAAAGAATGGTTAAATCTTATTTATTTTTCCGATAAAAGAAGAAGAATTGCACCACCGTAACCAATTAAATCCTTGGTTCTTTACTCTAACCAAACCCCCAACTGATAACTAGTCCAAATTCAGCTCTTGGATTCCCATGGGCTTTGGCCCTAAAGTAAATATATTGGTCAAAATAGATATTGATTTTTTATTCAAATTAATGTATCATAACAAATGCAATAATAAAAGCTAAAAGTAAAAAAACAAAAAAAAAAAAAAACAACCGGTTGCAAGCTCGAAGTGAAGAGAAACTGTAAGACTGTTACTAAGGGGAGAAAATAGAAACATAAAAAATAAGACATTTATATTGATGACCGTTTGTTAAAGTGAACGGTTTTGTAATTTAGAAGTATTAAAAGGGCAGTTGGTGTGTCTATTTTTCCCCCATAGTGTGCTCTCTCTTGTCTCTTTGAGGTGGAAGAGAGAGAAAGAGTGTCAAAAACTAGGCCTTTAAACCGCTGACGTCTTGTCTTTTCTAAATCTGTTTCTGGGTTTTCTTTTTCCTTCCAAATTTCCATCCTTGTGTACAAATTTGCATGTTTTGAGGGAGAAAATACTAACTGTAGTTAAGACCGTAATGTCTGTGAAGAGTAGAGGAGAGTTTGCTTTAAAGCATGTTTTACCAAGGAACTTGGCTCTCTTGCTTTGTTTTGCTAGCTTCTGCGCTGGAATGTTCTTCACCAACAGGTATTTTGGCCTTCTGGGATTCCGTTTTTAACCCTGAATTTGCAGTTTTTAGTTGCCTTTTTTCCCGTGTGGATGCCTGATTAAATTATGCGTTTTGGTCCATTTGGTAATAGTGATTACTTTTGAGAATTTGGTAGATCTCGTGAAAGAAATTTTGGAAGTACTTTGATGAAAATGATTGTAAATTGTGGTAATCATTGTACATGAATGTTAAATTATCGAAAACTGAAAAAGTTTAGTGTTGGACTTTGTTTAATTGTTGACTATAAATAATTTGGAAGCAACCAACTGTTAGCTAATTATTTGGATTGTACCACTTCCAGGAATCGTGGCTTTAGTGGTAAAAACTGTGTACATGTTTCTCTTTGTTGTTCTTAATCTGGGTAGGGTAAAACTAAGTTTTTGCTGTTTCAATTCCTTTGCACCTTTTTTCCTTTGTACTGTGATATTTCCTCAACCACCCTTTTGCAAGGGGAAAGCTGTAGTCGAGTGCTGAAGTTGGTATCTGTGACTTATCCCTTAAAGTTCACGGAGAGCTTTGAATAGTGCCACAGGAAAGTCCTAATTGTCTAAAGATTATTAACACCATTTTTTTTGTGTCATGTTGTTTTGGTAAAATGAAAAACTCAAAACTTTTGCCTAAACAATGTTATCTAGATTGATAAAGGTGTTAGTTAATATTTATATCTCTACTAAAAAGAATTTGTTACCATATGGTACAATTTTTTATTGTGTCTCTAGGCTTCTTTTGTTATTTTTTTGGTAAAATCAGACGACTAAAGATATAGTTTGTTCAATAGTTAACTTTTGCCATGGCTTACATTTTAGCATACGCAAATAATTTTAATTATGAAATACTGAATCAGGATGTGGATGGTGCCTGATGCCAAAGGCATTCCGAGGACATTTAGAGGTGGGGATAAACAACTTACAGACTGTGATCTGAAAATCGTGAGTGCTTTTTGTCGCACATTTGTTCCAGTCTTACTTATCTATATGATTGAGTTTTGGAGTGCCTACTTGTTGGCATGAAAGAAAAATGAATTTGGCATTCATTTTAGTATAGCAACCTTTTATACTCTAATGACTTCTGATGGCCTTAACTTTTATCTTCAATTTAGCACTAAACTTTGCTCTCTGGATTTGATCCCTGCTAACTAATTGTTTGTGATATTTGTTCTTTTACTCAAACTTAGAAGGTTTTAAGAAATGAAGCCAATAGCTCTAGAGGAATTTCAGGGTCCCAACATTCTATTCAGTAAGCCAAGCTGATGTTTATTACATCTGCATTTGAAGTATTGTACTCTAATGTTGCCTTAATTGCATAGCTTATTGCTGTACATGTAATGCAGGATAGTGGATAAAGCCATTTCAGATTTGGAGATGAAATTACTGGCCGCTAGGGCAGAACGTGAGACAATTATGAAAGACCCTATGATATCCAAGGACTTGAAGAATGTTGAATCCACTTTAAAAGGAAAATATTTTATGGTTATAGGAATCAATACAGCTTTTAGTAGTCGTAAGCGGAGAGATTCAGTGCGTGCAACTTGGATGCCTCAAGGTGCATTAACTGTTTTCATAGAAGTCCTAGTTCAGTGGTTCCTTTTTTTTTTATTTGTTTCTATTATCTTCCTCTTGGTGTATGATAAATGGAATCCACTATATATGTCCCAGCTGAGAAGCGAAAAAAATTGGAAGAAGAGAAAGGCATCATCATACGCTTTGTTATAGGTCACAGGTAATTTCCACCCTTTTTGCCTTTACCTATCTGGTCCTTCTAAAATACTTTGGCTATTTGCTATAATTTATCTGCAACTGTTTGTAAAAGCATTTTGCTTAACATTGCCAATTAATTTGAGTGTGGTTGTTTTATCTACGCAAAAGTTACAAGTTCTAATGATTCTTTACTGAAGAAGTCTCATGTATCGGTAAACTATTTGACTGTAAACTATGGAGTAGAAAACTAAATTAATTGGTTGGTCTTTTCTCTAGTTCAACATTGGGTGGCATTCTTGATAAAGCCATTGAAGCAGAGGAAAGGGTGCATGGAGATTTTCTGAGATTGGTAATACTTATGTTCTATCCTATTCTTTCTGTTGTTATTAGTGCTTTTTTGTATCCAGTAGTCTTAATGTTTTTGTAACCGTGAATAGACCATAGAAAATATGTAACTGGCCTTTACTTCTGTTTCTTCAGCAACACATTGAGGGCTACCTGGAGTTGTCAGCCAAGACAAAAACTTATTTTGCCACTGCTGTTTCCTTGTGGGATGCAGAATTTTATGTCAAAGTTGATGATGATGTTCATGTGAATCTGGGTAAAACAAAACTTTGTTCTTTCGTTTTGCATGTATAATAATCTTTATACATAATGTAATTCCTTTGTTAATATGCCTTAATTTCTTATTTAGAATGAGATAAAGTTATTATCCAAGTTCTATGATGAGTATCTACAAACTTTTTGTAGGAATATGATGATCATAGTTTTAAAACAACTAAAAACCTTATGAGAAGTGGCATAGTTTTTTTTCTTGAATAAAATTATTTCTCTTCTTTTTGAGTTTATATGCTAAATACATTGCAGCAACACTTGGTATGACTTTAGCTGGACATAGAAAGAAACCTCGAGTTTATGTTGGCTGCATGAAGTCTGGTCCTGTTCTAGCTCGAAAGTAAGCTGGGTTTCTGTGCTTTCTAAATTAGTTTATATTAAGCTATTGATAAGATTTGGGTGTTCTTATATATATGCTCTTTATTTAATAGGGGAGTGAAATACCATGAACCTGAGTACTGGAAATTTGGTGAGGTTGGAAACAAATATTTTCGACATGCTACAGGGCAACTGTATGCTATATCAAAAGATTTGGCCACTTACATATCAATAAATCAGTGAGTTCCTACTTGTCTTTTCTCTTTGGTATGACCACAACCCTGCTATCATTAATCGATTGTGTGCATTTCAACTAACAGGAAGCTGGTCTGTCCTGTTATTGAACTGGCAACTAGAACGAGGTTTTAGTTCCAGTTGCATGTGTCAAGCTGTAGAACATGGGCTTGCACATGTTCAATTCAAAAGTTCTAATCTCAGATGCTTTAAGAAGTGTCAAAACTTTGTTATTGCCTTTAGTGATAATAATTTTGCTCTATCTCAGGAATGTACTGCATAAATATGCTAATGAAGATGTTTCATTGGGATCTTGGTTTATTGGTTTAGATGTGGAGCATGTGGATGATAGGAGACTCTGCTGTGGTACTCCGCCAGGTAAATCTTATGATATTATGTCTCATAAACATATTTTCTCTCTCTGGAAAGGGGTAGGGTATGGGAGCTTTGCTTCCCTTGGATAAGTGTTTTAGTTTACAAATGTAGTTTTGGCCAAATATATGTCATAAATGAAAAATCTGATGAGTGAACATGTAAATGTGATCTATGGTGTCACTACTCCTGCCTTCAGGGTGGGTAGTTCTTGTTAATACTGTTTTCTGAAGGCCCAGTCATATATTAAGTTTGGGCAGTGAACCTATCAGAGGCCAGTTTTCAGTATTGGGATAACAATGGTTGTGTGTGTATTATTTCATTTGTGTGTCATTTAAGCTGTGTTGTCTTGTTCATGTAGTAGTGTAGAGCTGACTTGACTTTTTTTCTTGCAGATTGTGAATGGAAAGCGCAATCTGGTAATATCTGTGTTGCTTCATTTGACTGGAGGTGCAGTGGGATTTGCAGGTCTGTGGAGAGGATTATGGATGTTCATGAACGTTGTGGCGAGGACAAGAATGCTTTATGGAGCACAAACTTTGTGCAAACGGTGAGAAATACTTCTTTCTGAGGAAAGATATACATGAGAGAGCAGGCATAGAGATGCTTTTTGTTTCCTTTCTTTTTTCTTCTTTCCCACACTCATAGCATTTCTTTCGTGGGTGTAAAGAATTTTTAATATTAGAGCTTACGATAGTAATGGAAGAGAGGCCCCTTGCTGCTGGGATACCCCCCTCCTTCATCTGAGGATACCAACCCCAAGAGCTGTAAGAAAGAAAGACAGAACTGCCTCAACCTCATTCTTTGAATGGTGGAGGGCTGTATTACAAGTTCTCTGCCATGTGATATGATCAGATCCATAATTACTAATAATCTTTGTGGGCAGCATTTTGCCGCTCCTACTCAATAAAATCAATATGTTAGACATTTATATCTTCAAGATAATTCTCTCTCCTGTCGTTCATATGAACAACTTTGATTCCGATATGCTATTTATTATTCTTGATCATGATTTGTTTGACAAACGAGAGCCACAGTCTGAGTTTATGTATGCTGGCAGCGATCCTATGCTGAATATCAAAAGACTGGTAGATAACGACATGACTCCTTCAAGCTGATGGGTTTAGCTTTCTTATCTAATTAAACAAATGTCGTCATTAAAATGCCCAGTATTTCCCTGCTTGTAGCGCTGCATGCACTGAGTCACTTAACAAAGCTAGACCCTCCATCCACTCTGCAACAAGCGTCTTTGGGGCCATCCAATAATGAAGCGAGTTTATTATATCCTTCAAACCTCTCATGAGGATTTCCAATAAGCCACAATGCAACATATTTTCTGGCTTTCATAATTTTGCCATGGAATATGCTCTTGTGGCCATATCTGTTCTCCTGTTGCTCTTATTTTATGCTTAAAATCAGAAACTGTTTCACTCACTTTGCGTGCTTTCACTACAAAATTTACATCAATTAACAAACCTGAGAATCCGATAATATAAAAATGGCCATGCAGCTGGGAACTTATCTTTTCTATTATTACAAGTTCTTTCTTTCAGAAAGTACTCATTGCTTTGTGTTTCCCTTAATTACATCTGACCCCAATCTTTTAGGTCGCAAAAGTCATGCCTCTGATTAAGTAAAATCTGTTGGAAAACTATTGTTACACTTGCAACACAAGGACTTATGATTGGAAATAAGCCATGGCCTAGCTAGATGCTGCAAGCTTCATATATAAAAGAAAATCACTACAAAATTCATGTTTCACATTATTGGATTTATTTATTTTTAATGTGAAGGCATCATAGCAGGAGGATTTCCTACGAGAAATTAAGTTATTGCCACAATGGAGACAACATAAAACGCTTTTTTCATGTCTCGTGTACCTTCATGGTGTCTGGAGTCGATTATGATGGGGCTAACTTTTCCATAATTTATTTTATTGCACTTATGAGGTGTATATATATATAATTCCAAACCACTTTATATTTCATGTATTTATATACAGTTCAGCCCTATGCTACTTAATTAGGAATGCAATAGCAATGTTAAACATAAATTAGCACTTGAACAAAACATGAACAGTTCCTTTAAGTGTGATTCAAATGAAGAAAACTTTTAAGTCATTACATAAACGATGATGGATGATTGTTGAAACGGTCACCCGGCCACGGCATGAAAAGAAATTGCAGGCATTCGTTCTAGATACATATCCAATAGTTTTGTATATCTTTTCAGAAAGATAAATTGGACTATGGAGTGTGTGTCACAAACATGCCTTGAGGTAGATAGAATCTTGTCAACTACCCATAACCATCTCCATTTGTCAAAAAAGTTGTGGATCTTTACGTAGAAGTAACTGATACAATAAAAATTCAATTTCATTAATTACATCTATCTTACCTAACCCACAAAAGTTTCTCTGATTCAACAAATGGTTCCATTGCCTTTTGGACAACAAGAAATATGGAAAACACACACACACACACAAAAAAAGATCATCTCAATAATTATGACATGTTTTTTTTGTCCATTTACAACCACGTTTGGTGGAAATTTCCCTGCATGAAAAGTTGGCCTTGAGGTTGATGGCAACTCAACAAAATACATTGCACCTTGTAATGTCCAGACAGCTCCTATGTTCCTAACTTGGTTCTTCAAGCCTCCATGCATGCAACTCAAAAATAGTTAATAATAGCTTCAAAAGCCTGCACTCAATGCGTATGAATATGATAGACAACTTACCGCTAATCTTATATGATATATATATATATATATATACATATATATATATATGAATCCCTACACATTCAAAATCTATCTAATCAAAAGGGAGAAAGCAGTAGATTATCATTTATATATATATATGGAGAAAAGAGGCCAATAATTAACTCCAAGTAACAGCGCCTATGCATTGAGAAAAATATATATAGATGTAGCTAGTTAAAGAGAAGGGAACATACCTCGGAACTTTTGATACTTTGATTGAAAGCAAAGATAAAATCATGAGCAGTTGTACGTGATATTGGCACGGCTCAATCAAATAACAGAACTCTAGCCTTTAGAGTGATGCTCTTGGATTGAACCGCACCAATATCTCGATCAGACTCCTATCCTATGTTACTATACTTTCCATGTGCTCTCACCATCTTACCGCTGCTGATGCTATATTGAAGAAGAAGTACAACAAAATATTACATACATATGAAACAGTATTCAATCCTTTGCCCTTTGGTAAACTTATAAAGATGAGCAGCAACAATATATTTACCTTCAACTTCAACTGATCATAGAAAATGATGAGCAAATAAGAGGCAAGATATATAAGAAAGCTTTCAACAGACTCAAAACTAGTAAAAAGGCACAAAAAAACAGCTACCTGGGTATAGAAGAGAAGAAACATTAATAGAGGTGGGGGGAAGGAGATAGGATGTGTCCCTCGCAGAGTGAAGAAGCTGTTGAGCGAGATTCTCGTTATCTTAATGAATGAGGGAGGGAGAGAGAGAGAGAGAGATGGATGTGGCCTTGGAAATGCTAGCATTGAATTTGCCACCAACCCAACAACAAAAAGGGGTGGGTACATTAAATAAAAAGTTTAGAGACAATGGGAAAGCTCACTGAAACAAACCCTTGAGCTTTCAATATGTATTTATGAGGTCGAAGGGGCATGTTGGTGTGGTGCCACCACCATTTGAATTTCGAAAAAGCTTTGGAATAAAGCCCTTGGTTGGTGAACTTAATTTTTAGGTTTTGTGTCTAGCTCATATATATATATATATATATATATATCATCTATCAATATATAAAACTACAAATTTAAAAAATGTTAGAAGTGATTCATTAAAATACTTTTAATAAAATTTTAGATTTTAAAGTATTAAAAGTGAATGATTGGAATACACTTAATAAAATTTTTAATAAATTTTAGTTTAAATGATTTTTTATTATTAAATTTTTGATAAATTTTAATTTAAATTATTTTTTATTATTAAACTTTTTTATTAATATTAAACCTGTTTTATTTTTATCATTATTATTTTAATAATTTTGTTGTTGGTTTTCATTTCATATTAAATTTGTTGAAATTAAAAAGAGTAAAAGTGTATCCTACAATTAAAATATATAGAGATTTTGATGAAAATTTTATCTTTAAACAAATATTCTTTTCATTATTTGTTTCTACTTTATAAATTTATTTTATATATAAAATAATTTAATTTAAACTTAAAAAAGGACATTAAAAGTTAGATAAATTTTTTATTAATTTGCATCGTAAATGTTAAAAGATATACATATATATATGTTAAGAGATATGCAAATTAAGTTTTGATATCATTTTATTTGTATTTTCATTTGATATGAAAATTTATTTTATTTATAAAAAAATCTAAAAATAAAAAAGTAATTTCAATTAAAATTTATAAAAAAATTATTAATGATATTTTAATCAATCACTTTTAATATTTTTGAAATTAACAAATTTTTAGGGGTATTTTAATCAATTACTTTTAATACTTTTTAGTGTAATTGTATTAAAAAAAAGTCTAATAATAAAAAAAAATTATTTAAATTAAAATTTATATAAATATTTACTAAGAAGATTTTAGCCTATCACTTTTAACACTTTTGGAATTAAAATTTTAAATAGTTTAATTTTACATAAACTCTATTTTTATATTTTTAATTTTAGTTGATTTAAATTAAACTTAAATAAATTAATAAAAGTTATATATTTATAAATAAATTGTTAATTTAAAATTTTATAAGGGTATTTAAATTAATTACTATTAATATTTTTGAGTTCATATTTTTATAGATAAATAAAAATATGACAGATAATAGATAAATAGATGATATATATAAATATATATATTATAAAAAATAATATCTCTGAGTGCCAGATTTTGCATTTAAGAACCAATTGCACGAAATTGTTTCTGCATCAAATTTTTTTGTACAAAGGCAACATATATAGGATGGGAATGATGTGCAAGGACACAATATTTGCAATTAATGGGGCAAACAAGAAGTATATGACCCTAAATGTTGCTATTTAATTTCGGCTATAAATTTAACCTGCCTGTGCTTAATGTCACTCAGCCTTCGAGTCAGAGTCAAGTAGCCAGCGATTACCAAGAAAGAATGGCCTAGATATTAGTGTTCGCTGCCTTGTGACAAATAGGAAAATTGGTTACCCAGGTTTGTGGAGCATATATATTTCATTTAGGACAAAAAAAAAAAAAAAAAAAAACTCCCCCGGAAGTGGTATGAGGATCTAGTTGTGTTGTGTGGTGTTGTTTTCCCTTGCAACGCAATTAAAGGAAACCCGAATGGGATTCACAATTTATCAAAACAGACACTGGCTCCACCGTTATCATGATCATGCATTTATATAGATTAGTATAATAATTCTATGCTCTGTATCCCAATATCTGACCTGCAAGGGCCATTATTTTGGTGATCTTTTCCTTGTACGAACTGCGGAATAGAGAAACCAGAGACTCGAAAAGCTCAAGTTTATAAATTTACATAAATTCTGATAACTCTGATAATAAACATGGAACTTAAATGGCATTTCCCATGTTACAGGCACATAAAAAGAATAGCCATTCTATGTTGTTTAAAGCATCAGAAATTAAGCTTATAAGATTATATATACGACATATATATGTTTATATAGAGGAAGAAGATCTGTGGCTATATATGCATTTAAACAAAAAGAAGAAAAGAGAGAATCATGGGTAAGGCACAAAATAACTGAAGGTTGACCCATGGGCCCCTAAAAGTTAATTATTGGTCTCTAGGGATGGACTCGCACAATCAGTGTGGCCATTAGGTTTGGATGTGCAGTGCTCTGTCATCTTGATTCTGTTACTGACATAACCCATGTTCTACAATGGTGAATATCTGTGAAGCATGATCCCCTAATAAAAGCACTGCCGGTTAAGAAAGAACATGGATTGAAAACACGGCCCTTCGATTCGAAACCCCAATAGTCAAAAGAAATATCGTATCACTGTACCAGTAATCGATCCCTTATACAACAATAATTTTGCTACCAGACCTCTAAAGTTTAGAATTAGGCGAACCAAAAGACTGAGAATTTCTTAAAATGATTGACATTCAGGAAAGTTAAAAAATAAAAAATAGAAAACAAAAATGTAGTTAGAAATTTTCTAAGCTATAGAAAGGAGAGTAAGCGGCTGCCTTCAGATGAATTTCATCAAATTCTCTATTATAAATAATTAAATTAAAATTAAAATTAAAATTGATAAATTAAAAATTTTATTACATAAATTAAATATGTAAAATTTAATAAAATTTTAATAAATTTTAATATATATTTTTAAATAAATTTTTTTAATAAAAATATTAACATAATTTCGATCGTTAAATAAATATTAATTAAATTTAAATTATAAATATATTTTTTTTCATATTATTAATTTTTACCTTAAATTTTATTACTTTATTGACTTAAATTTTTTATTAAATTTAAAAAAAAAAAAAAAAACTCATAAATTTATCTTAAATATTTCATACAAAATTTGTCCTTTTCCTCCTCCCAACCCAACGATCTGTCCCTCTCCCCATGTGAATTGATGTCTACATCTCTCACGCTTTCTTTTACAGCGAAAAAAACAGCACAACTTCAATGACTGTTTTCACGTGAAAACTCTGCAGATTAAATGTGCTAGCCCTGCAACAAAGTCCTTGCTATCTATCTCTCCTTCGTCATCCGTAACCCCCACAAGAAAACCCTACCTCCTATACTCTTACCAGCCTTATTAACCTTTTCAGCCGGCTCATTGGCTTTTCACAACAACATTACTTAAAGCCTCCCTATCTCTGAGTTCTCTCCTTCTCTTTTTGTTGGTAATCTTAATTAATTAAGAATTAAAGAAGTAGCTTGCTCTCATCATAATATTTTATATATACAAAGAGGCAGAGAAACGAGTGAAGTGGTCATCATTTTGGCAATGTTCCAATATTGAGCTAGAGTAGTACTATACTTGAAGATCACGGCACAATTTATGAAGGAAGTTAATACACAGCCGGGTAAACCGGAGAGACGTTGAAAAAAATCAGAGATAGAAAAGTCAATACTTGCCGTACTTCTGCCAACATAGTAACATAATAACGCACCTCCTTAATATGTAAAACCTCGACCTTTGTTCCTTGGCCATGGTTAAACACCTTTTCTTCAAGCTTAACGTTTCCAGCTCCTCACAACGCACTTCTTCTTCATCATGATCATCGCCTCTTGATGATGGCGCAGAGTGGCACTGACCCATTGTTTGCAACTCGTGACCGCAATTAAAGACTTACACGCGCTGTCGCAGAGGGTCTAAAAGAGTGAGATTACTTGCAGTAGACCGACCAGAAGGTCTTAAATGGGGTTACCTAATGAACCAGTAGCTCTCTGTGGTCCTTGACTTCTGGGTTTCTGCAGCCTGTCTCCTCTCCCAATTTAATGCATGTTCCCGAAGGAAACTGGAATTCTCTGGTGCATTTGCATATAGCCAAGAGAAAGATTTACCACTAGGCTAAGCTATTTGTTTTCTTTGTGGTTTGCCCTTTATAGTTGGTGCACTTTCATTCTTTACAGTCTATTCTTTGCAAGATTTCAAAGGAAATAAATTTCATATATACTAGTTGGATGCTTATTGCGGGTCAAATTTTTTTTGTTTTATTATTTTTATTCATCTATTTTTAAAAAAATATTTAATTTAAAAAAATTAAAAAGTAAAAAATTTAAAAAAAAATAAACGAGAGTGATACGAAAATTTATAAATTAGCTTCTTATTTTTCATCAAATATATTTTATAAAAATAAATTTTTTATTTTTATTTTTTATACATGAAACCCATTTAATATCAAGTTATTAAAAAATCAATAAATACATATATACATATATACATATATATTTATATATATATATATATATATACATAAAAGGGAGGGATCAATTTATATCAAAAAATTTTATATTTTTTTAATTACCGATTTTAATTGATTTATTAAATTATTTTTTTATTTATTTTATTTATCTTTTAAATTTATTGAAATTAATTATTAAAAAATATAAAATTTTTTAATTTTACAATAATATAAATTGATCTTTTCTTATAAATATAAAAATAAATATATAATAAAATATATACTTTTATTGTATCATGGGTGGCCTGAGTATGGTAAATTAACTTTTAATCGAGAATGATAGAAACCCATTAGTTTTTTATTAATTTATTATTTTTATCAATAAAAAAAAAAAGAAAACAAAATCAAACCACGCAACATACTTTTGGTATTAAGTAGATTCCACATAAAAATAAATATTTAAAAAATATTAATTAAAATCTTTGAAAAAAAAAAGAAAATGGTAAAAAAAGTAAAAAAAAAAAAAAACTTAGATATAAAGGGGAACTCACCTTAAAAATAATTGTTAAATATTTTTCAAAAAACTAATAAATAAATAAATAAATGAGTGAGCGTCACGTAGCACCACGGGGAGAGTCAACCTTAGATCAAAATAATCAAAATTTATTTTATAGATAAATGTATAGATGTATGGATGGATCATTTGATGATAAATATTTATTGCATGGATGAATTATATTTTAATTATATATAAATATAATATTTTTATTAATTTAATGTTTTTAATTAAGTTATCAAATAATAATTTTATTAATATAATATATATAAATATATAATTAAATATATACATTTAAGGGCAAAAACCATAAACAAGCTTACAATCAACCTTGTTTCTCTTTAAAAATTTTGAGTCGTCCTAATCTAATTTTAATTTAAAATATTTTACACTTGTCAAATTCGAATGGATCGAAATTTATAAGATTAAGATAATTTTGCCGTCTTATTCATTAACTCATTTTGTTACAAAATTGATCTAATTAAAAATACACAAAAAAATAAAATATATATCCAATAATTATCTAACAAACATTATTCAATAAATAATCCAAAAGTTTTAAAATAAAAATAAAATATATGTTTTCATCTAAATACACAAAGTGTAGTAGAACACCTAAAATTTGACTCTAATTCAATTATAATTTAAAAAAAAAATTGATCCAATAAAATTATAAAAGAAACACATATATTAGATTCAAACGAATTGAAACTCATTATATGCTAGTTGTTTTCTCGTTGATTTTTTTTTAACAAAAAAAATTTAATAAATAAAAAATAATTTAAAAAAACTTAAAAAATATATAAAAAAGAAAGAGGTGCCATATGTACACTCTTTTTATGTAAGAAATCTTGCAAAATTTATTACATGGATTAAAGAAAAAAAAAATTTTAAAAAGGAAGATTATAATTGTATTCTTACTTTTACTTTTTTTTTTTTACAAAATTTATCTAATTAAAAAAATTAAACAAAACAAAGAAAAATAATAATAAAAAAATTTAAAGCCAAATGGGAGTAGCACGTTGACGTATCATTGGCCTCTTTTCTTTACAAAATTTATTATATAAATTAAAAAGAATTAAAAAAGCCAAGAAAAAAAAATAAAAAACAAATTTATGCCAAGTTAATACCTCAATTGATATCTTATTTTATCAAATGGGTCTCACACGAATTTTTTTTTTTTAAAAATGATAAACTAAAGATTTTACTAATAGTAGCGAAGACATTTCACCTACTTTAATCACAAGTTGAAGTAATATTAATAAAATTTTAAATCAATTAATTTATAACATTATTTTTTAAAAATAATATTTAAAAATTTTCAAGTTCTAATCTTAACCCCAATCATCACTTATTTTCTCTTTAAAGTTTAACTTTCTTTCTATAATAAAAAATTTTGAAGCAATACGAATGGAAATGAATAATTTTTTGAAATTAAAAAAAGACCAGCAAAAAGTAAAGTTGATAGTTCAATTATCACATTCATTTTGATATATCATCATTTCAACAGAAGAACTTTTCCCACCTATGTATGCACGACGGGCCAGCTTTTCTCAGCCAATTAATTCTCATTGGTCCTAGCTATGATGTTTCCAACCAAAACCCCAATCAGTTGCTTTATGTTTTGTTTTTCCCGATATAGAGGATGGGATTGGTGAGACCTTGTATTTTTTTTTTTAAGAGTTAGGCACTAGTTAAGAAGTTGAAGAATTTTATGTGTTTTTTTTTTTTTTACATAAATGAAAAAATAATTTTAATAATTTAAAACATCATATTATAATATAATATAAATATGACATAAAAATAAAATAAAAAATCATATAAATTAAAATTTAGTAATATAAGTTTAATAAAAATATATATTTTATATTTTAATATTAATGATACATAATTTTTATATAAATTTTAATATAAATATATAAATTATAATATTTTTTATTACACGAATATTTAAATATCCAAATCTAACAAAAAAATCTTAAAACTTATTTTCATAATTTACTTTTAGCTTCATTTTTGTAAATGGAGATTATATTTGCACTTATTTTTTTACTTAATGTCTTTTTTTTTTTTCAAAATCATTCTTAAATAAAATTTTTGTCTCTTATTATTTAAATAAAAAAAATTAAAGATTCACATGAATAATTTTTTTCTTTCAATTTGTAAATTAGCTTATAATTATTTAAAGCAAATTGTGTTTTTTTTTTCTTGTAATGTTGTTGACAATTTTCAAGATATGAGATTTTTTTTCTTAATTTATTTTTTTTTTAAATTTAAAAATGTAATTTATTGGATATGAAAATCTAATAAGTTATATACTTTATCATATATGCATATTTGGTAAAATAAATTTATCAAACATGCATATCCGTAAACTTTAATATTAAAATTAAAAAAAAAATAAATAATTTTATTAAAAAATAATTTTAAAAATGAATGTAGAAAGAAAAAAAATTTGTAAATATATAAGGACGAACAAAAGTTAATTTAAACCAACAAACTAATAGATACTAAATGAATTCAATTGACTTGATTTGATTAATAAAATCAAATAAATTAATTAAATCGATTGATTTTCAATGTTTAAAATTAGTAATTGAATCTACCGATTAAATTGATTCTTTAAATAAGTTTTATCCAATAACAAATATATTATTTCATCCTAACCTAAACCCAAACTCCTAGATCCATCGCCAATTCCCATCTCACCCCAAATTTGAAATCCTCAATTTGCAGTTCAGTTTATTCTCGTCTTCTCATCCTACTCTCAATTTCTCAACTCATCATATTGTGTTCTGCTTTTTTTTTCTTTTTCATGGGATCGAAAAGATCAACGAAAGTCGCAAATTTTCTTTTAACGAGAACGAAATCGACAACACTTTATTGCATCATCAACCACACCAGCAATTGATAAAAATTAAAATCTTTGATCTCAAAACCTTGATATGTTTAAGGAAGTGCAAATGTGAAAAACATGATTATTTAATCAAACTGACATTTGTTAGTTTAATTAGGATCGATTATTGAAATTATTTTTCGTGGATTTGATTATTTTTAAAAATGAATCAATTAATTCGATTATTATTATTTTCAAATCGAATAGACTGATTATTCACTTTTTATAAATAGAAGCACCCTCAAGCAAAATAAAAAAAATGCATAGAAAATTCTTAGTTAAATCTTGTTAACGCAATCGAGCCCTCACTTCAACCAAAACTCCTAAAACGACTTCGTTTTATAAGCTTACCTTGCAACCGGGGCAATGCAATCATAAAATAAAACATTGGCCAAAAAAAATCATAAAATAAAATTCATTTGGAAATTCCCCCAAGCTTTCGTTTCGTGTTGGCCTCGAATTCAAGTAAGCCCTTCAAAGGTATCCTTGTTGCCTCAAAAGTCTCCCCTTTTTTTATATAAATTCTAAATCTTCTTATAAATTTCCTTGCTTGAAACCGAACCTTTTTCTTTCCATGGATCAATCAATCAATCATTTGGGTTGATTTTAAGTTGAAACCCTAATTTCATAAAGTCCCCCACTTGTTGTTTCGTGTTGGGTATGTTCTTTTTTATGTTATTTTCGACTAAGTTTTTTGCTTTTATATATGTTTTCGCCTTTTCTTTTTCTCTTATTTAGAAAAAGATTGGATTTTTTGTGATGTTTCGATGTTTGAAATTCGCAGTGGATAATCAGGTGTCGAATCTTGCAATGGCCAAAAGTTCCTTCAAGCTTGAACATCCCTTGGGTTAGTTCGGTTGACCTTTTTTTTTTTTTTCTGTTCTTTTGTCTCTTTTTTGCCATTAAGAATTTTAATATGCTTGATTGAATTATTGTTGCAGTAAAATTTAATTTGGGTATTCTTTGTTTTATTTATTTATTTTTTGTTTGAATACATGGTCTTTTTCTCATATTATTGAGGCTTATTCAGAATCTGCTATCTTGATGTGGAATATTGTATTGAAATATTAGAAATTTGGTATTGTTTATAAAACTTTGGATCAATCGGGGAAGTTATTTTTGATTTCATGTGATGTTCCATCGTTTCTATATGTTCATATTCCTATAAATTGGCTTGTTTAGGTGGTCTTTTAGCTTGGAGAAAATAATATGTTCTTGGTTAAAGCAGTTGCAATTTTTGAAAAGAGCAAAACATGAAGCATGAAACATGAAAGTTGTCTGTTAACTAGACGGTTGCCTATGTTTTTTTTTTATTCCATGTTCTGCTGCATCTTCTTTGTTTCGCTTTTCTAGGTTATTTCTGTCATTGCAAGTAAAATTTGATAGGATACATTCGTATGTATTTCTTATTTTTATTAAACTCTTGGTTTTCTTTTTCTTTTTTTCTTTGCTTGCACGCTTTTGAAGTAATAATTCTTGATTCTCCTCTATGTTTTCGTGATCTATTGCAATGGATGTAATTTATTTCAATATAGTTGCAACATTCTCATTATCTTTGCTGTTGTCCCTGCTGCTCTTGTTCTCTGATCTGATTTAAGCTAATAAAATTTTCTATATGCCTTTTTTATAATGTCTAATTCTCAGAAAGGAGGCAGGCTGAAGCTGCACGCATTAGGGAGAAGTATCCAGACAGAATTCCTGTAAGAAAATTTAAGTTAATATCTTCCCGTTCTGCTAAACATTTTTACCCTGTATTAGTCTTTTAAATTTTAATATTCTTCTATGCTATTGGACAACCATGAAGGTCATTGTGGAGAAGGCTGAAAGGAGTGACATGCCTGATATTGATAAAAAGAAGTTAGTAGCATTTGCCCTTAATTCAAGTTAAATTTTCTTTTGTAGTAGTATAACTGCACTCACACTTTTTTTAAGTTCGTGTTTTCCAAGCTATTAGTCTTATCTCTGGTATGTTTTTAAAGTCTCCAGCTAAGATGTGTGGAAAGAAGATTGCTTGTAATGAACATGGAAACTGCTATGCTTCACTATTCTTGTTATTTAATTTATTATTTGCTAAACTTGCTTTCTAATATGATGTCTTATGTCATTTGTTTGCTTGGGTTGTCAATCTTAATGGATTTTTAAGAATCTAACAAGATATCCTACAATTAGACTGGTCACTGTTTTTCTTAATTTTTTTTTTATTATGGCGTCAGGTATCTTGTTCCTGCTGATTTGACTGTGGGGCAATTTGTTTATGTTGTCCGCAAAAGGATTAAGCTTAGTGCTGAGAAAGCTATATTTGTCTTTGTGAAGAACACTCTCCCTCCTACCGGTGAGTGATAATATGTTAGCTTCAAGTGTTATGGCCTATCACAATTTGTTGTTCTATTGGTGAGGCTTATTTCTTTTTATTTGGTTGCAGCTGCATTGATGTCTGCAATTTACGAGGAAAACAAGGATGAAGATAGTTTTCTTTATATGACTTACAGTGGAGAGAACACATTTGGTTCCCTTTAATTTTTAGCATAATGCTATCATTCTATGTAAATAGCTAAAAGAAGGTGTAAATTCTCAGTGGTGCCACTTAAGTCAATGCTCTGTTCTCCACAATGACAATTTTTAACCGTCTGAACTTGGAATTTTATTTTCTATAAATTGAATGGCTGAAACTGACTAAATCAGTGATTTTCAATTGTATTTTTATGGTTTTATTTATGGTATTCTGATTAGTGAAAAATGTTGAATCAAGATGCAATATTGTAGCCTATAAAACTATATATGTTTTGGAGTAATTCTTTATAGGAGCATAACAGCTCAAGTTTAAGATTATAGCTTCACTCGGTCTTAAAGGCTTGACCTTCTGGAATTACTCTCTATTCTAAATAGTGAATTGCTTTGGTTTGTAAATGTAGATAGTGTTGCTTGGTGCATTAAGGCTAAAAAGGTTTCTTAAAAAGTATCAAATACTCCGATTGAGTGGATGGTTTGCAGCTATTTAGGGTGTAAAATAGATTCTTGAATGTTTGCAAAAGGTCGTGAGGAGAGGAAACAAACCAGTAGTTGTTTGATATGACTCTTCTATCACGCGAGTATGCAGCCATTTTCAGGAGTACATACTGGTTGGATGGCTCACTGGATCTATCCTGCAGGGTGCTCAAGAAACTTTGTAATGTTTGAAGTTCCATAAATTGGTGAATGTAGTTCCCTTAAAACTGCTCGAAATCGTAGACTAAACAATCAAATAATTTCTAACAAAATTCTGTTTATAGTAAATAGTTTTATAATCATTTGGGGGAGCCTTTTTTCTGGCATTTATTCTTGGCCCATGTTACGCCCTTGGATACCCCAACAATGAATTTCTTCCCTCCTGTCAAAGCCGCTGTTTTGGCTTTATTAAATCCACCTTTTCCTTTGGATTTCATGTTGCCATTCTCTTTCTTGGCTGTAGTGTCGTCTTCTTCCATGGCACCAATTCCTCCAGCACCCCATTGATCAGCCCAGCTTGGTGCCTCACTCGCCATTGAACCTTCGTATCTTAACAAAGTCAAAGCAAAAACAAGTTTATGAAACCAATTCGAATGATCATAACCATTTTTTGAATGCAACAAAGCAGAAAAGTAATGCTGTCAAGAAGAAAATTTGAATCAATTGCGGCCAAAACTTTTAGTGGATATATATCCATCTTGAAAGATTCATAGATCCGTTATTAGAGTTCCATTAAATCATAATTTCGAAAGTTTCTCTTTCTTTTCATGTATAACATGCTTAGCATATATCATATATATTTTCGAACTTTAATATAAAAAAATAAGAGCTTGTAACAGTAGATATAAACAGGATCTTAAGTTAACCCTCCTACTAAAACAAGTATTTGCAGAAGCAGTTAGACTACGTGTCTTCCCTATGAAAGCTAAGCTAAGACAAAGATCTAAAGAATAGAAGAAACAAGACCTAAGTAACTCTTTATCAATAGCAGAAATGAAACACAGAAGGGTTTGATAAAAGCGAGTACCTGGTGATGATTTACAATGGGCTATGCTTGAGAAAATTTGATAAAAGCAGAAGATGAACAATAATGAATTTTCTCTGACGATGCACCTTTAAAAACGTAATAAAGAAGGGACCACTTGTAGATGGCTTGTCTCTAAGCACAATTTGCCTCTTTTTTAAAGGACTTGCCAACTCACATGTTCCCATCATCTGAAGCAAACTCCTTTTGGCATCTTCTTTTTTTCTTTATTACAGATAAGTAATCATGACAATAACAATAATAAGAATATTTGATGCCATCTTTTCCTAGACAGGCTTCATAAATCATAGGTGCATTTTTACCTAGTTATGGCAGCTGAAGAGAGTTTACATTGCCAGTGAAGTATTTGGACGGTGCTTTTATTTTATTTTTCCTGGGGAAAGAAAAAGAAAGAAAAAGAAAAACATAAAATCCGTGTGCTAACCAGTTTTTTTTTTCCTGATTAAGTGTAAATGCCAGCATTAAGTGTAAAGTAAGAAAAGAAATTTCATCTTTATTTTGACCAAACTGGGAATGCTGTGTGGTTGGCTCTTTCTGATCTCGCTTTTATATATTAATCATCAATTATGGTTTGATGATTGATTGCCAGTTGCTAGATTCTTATAGTTGAATTAAAAAAAAAAAATTAAATGAGGTCTTTCCCTTTAAAATGTTCCTCAAACACCGCAATTGAACACCATAAATAAAGTATATGATTAAGGTTTGCTTATCAGTGAATGCTCCAACACACTGGAATCTGAATGAGTTGAAATGTTGTTGCAGCACATTCATGAATTAAAGACCAACAAAATGTTTCAACAGTTAAACTCCAAAATTTGATGGATATGGTTTGCGGCTGTTTAATTCTGGAGTAAAACTTGAAGCATCATTATCTTGAAACTTGAATGCTTTCGAAATCATGGGGAGGTTGAGGACACAAATTAATAGTTGCTTTACACTGACTCTTCTATCATTGAAGATTGGTATTCAGCCATTTTCAAGAGTTGAAATGATGTAAATAAAATATCCAGCTGGTTAGGCAGCTAGCTCCACGGATCTGCACCAGCATGGACCCAATTTTATGCCATTTGCCATCTCTTGGCTTCCATCCAAGCAGCTGCTTTGGCTTTACTAAACCAAGCTTTTTCATTGGCTTTATTCATCCCTTGGATACCCCAAACTTGAATTTCTTCGCTTCCATCAAAGTAGGTGCTTTGGCTTTATTCAATCCTGTTTTTCCATTGGTTTTCTTGTCGATGCCACAATCATACAAAAGCAAGACATGGCTTGCTACATATAATTCGGGTAAGAAGTCAATTCCTATATGTAAAAATGTAAGAGCTTAAAACTGTAAATAGACAAGAAACTGAGGTAAGGACCGTAAGGTAAGCCCTCTAAAACGAGTAGCACAACTCAGTCCCACAATGAATGTTAAGAAAAAAGATATAAAGAGTAGAATAAATAGAATTAAACGCAATAAAGAGAGGATCACACGTCCATGGGTTGTCTTTAATCCCATTTTACCCTCTTTTAGAAGGACCTGACAACCACTTGTTTCCAATTCCCATTACCTAAAGCAAGCAATTTCATTTGCCATCTTCTGCAATCTCTAGTCAGCCATCATATGTTCATTTTGTGCCTAGGTATGGCACCTGAAGAGAGACTTATTGCCAATGAATTATTTTTCTTTGATGATATCATTGTTATGCCAGCTCAAAATGAACCTGATTGGGGTCAAACAATTCTCCCCCATAATTCTGCCAACACGACTCTGCTTACATAAGCACTGATTAAGTATAATGTTCAAAAGGATGAGTCAATGAAAGAGAACAATTTTAAAATCCCAGGTTCAAAATGATATTCTTTATCAAAGTTTCAGCTTTATTTTAAAGCTGGGCTTCTTAGCTAGTAATATCTTCTTATCATTCTTATGTCTGCTCTTTTTTTGAACGTTTCTCATTTACACAAGGAGGGAGAGAGAAATAGAGAGCAGGCCTGTACCTACATTCGAGGCAGGTGAGGTGATTCAATCAAAGCATGCTAATTATAATGTTGGAGACATGCTGGTACTTCTATTCTGTCCGTCTGCAGAATATTGTATTATTCCAACAAGCAACAATAGATTGGATCCCGAAAATTGATCTAAATTATGGGAACTCAGCAGTTGATTAACTTTATTGCTCTATGTTTTCTTATCATTATTGCAAATGAGTGGTCTATCTTTACAGATTTCCTTCTACTCTGGTACAGAAGGGAGACTAACAAATTTTAAATGTGAGCAGCAAGATGCCTTGGATGTGCTTGCTATCCAAGAAAAACAAGTTGAATTCATTGCCCAATCCATATTTTGCAAGAAGAATAATCAAATCATAAATTATTCACATAAAAAATAATAATTTAACATAATTCGATCTAATTTAAAATGCTTTGTATATATCGATAAAATAAAAAAATTCACTAATTATAAAAAATTATAAATATATCAATAATCAACAAATCATCATCACTCAAAACCTAACTTATGGGTATTCTCCTATAATCATATGAAATATTTTTAATATAAGAAAACATTATACCTAAGTGGATAATTTCTATCTCTTCTAGTCCATCTAAACAAATATAATAATCATCATACTTATATGTATAATCTTATTCTCCTTAAGTCAACTACAAACATTTAAACATATACACCTATAAAAACCTTCTTATTCTCCTCTTATTCTACTTTAGTCCTATAGGGTGTCTATTTTATAAAACACTATAATTCTTTTATATATTTCTTTCATACATAACCTTAAAAGGACTTTTACTATTTATAAGTATACTAACTTGCCTATCAATAATCTTTTTCCTCTTAAAATTCTTCTCTTACAAATTTTCTTGTCACCAAGTAATACATAATCTGTTAGAGATTTTTAAAAAAAATATAGGAAATAATCTCACATTGGAAAAGAAAAAATAAAAATAGATAGTTAAGTTTATTTAAAATAGAGAAATAAGTTTGTTTAAAATGAACAGTTTCAACTGTTAAAAAATAGATAGTTTTTGTCTATTCAAAATAAACAATTATGTCTGTAGGAAAAGACACTTACCTGTTTATAAAAGACTTTTCTAGTTTTCTGAAAACATACAAACAATTCTTAGAACTCTCCCTTTTTCTTCAAACTCTAAATTTCTTTTATAAAAGTTTTGTAACAAAAACTTTTATAAAAGTTCAGTGATCTTATGATACATCGGTGATTGCTCGGTGGACTAATTTCATCAGTGCAAAATGCAATTAGTCACTGGACTTCATTGTGTCCTCAAGATTTGTTGCTTGTAACCTTTTTGCACACCTACTAAGTAAATAATACAGTGGGAGCAAATAAAACCTTAAGGAAAATGGCACTATTACAAGCCTTGGAGCTTTTTTTTAAATTTCAGATTTTTTAAAAGCAATTATTCTAAATTTTCAATATTTGCACTAACAAATTTAAGGTTTTATTCGGTTCAACGATGGCAATTGAAACAAGGCTCATGGAATTTGCTTCTAGTTATGTCAAATTAGATCGTTTTGATGGTGGCAATTTTTGAATATGACAGAAGAATATGCATTTCCTTCTTTCAACCTTGAAGGTTGTATATGTTCTGACTAGTCCTAAGCCAGAAGAAAATAAAATTGAAGAATTTGTTGTTGAACAAACGAGAGGCAGAAATAGGATAATGCAAACTACATGTGTAAATGTCATATTCTAAATGACCTATTTGATAGCCTGTTTGATACATACCAAAATGAGGTTACTGCAAAAGAGTTATGGGACAAATTAGAGACTACGTATATGATTGAGGATGCAATAGGTAAAAAATTCCTCATTAATCATTTTAATAATTATCATACGATTTATGAACATTCTGTGATTAAACAACTATGTGAAATTGAAAGAATATTTAATCAGTTTAAACAATATAATATGAGTATGGATAAAACAATTATTGTGTCTTCTATAATAGATAAATTTTTTTTTGTCATGAAAGAACTTTAAAAGAAGTCTAAAACATAAAAAAAAGAAAATCACTTTTAAGGTTTTGGCTAATTATCTTCGAATTGAAGAGGAATACAGAAAGCAAAAATAAAATTTTGATTTTGGTGATGCCAAAGTTTATATCTTAGAGGAAAGACAGACTATAAGCCTGATAAAAAGAAGTTTAAGTTCAAGCAGATTGCTAATGGGCCTAAATTCAAGAAAAATAAAAAAGGCTCATATTACCATTGTGGTAAGTCAAGACATTTCAAGAAAGAATATCAGTTGCTACAGAAGAAAAATGATTCCTCAAAAAGGGATATTTCTGAAAAATTTATTACCATGATTTTTGAGATCAATATGCTTGAAAATGATGATCTTGGTGGGTTAATTATGGGGCAACAAAACACGTGTGCAAGGATAAATGTATGTTCACAACATTCAGACCAAATGAATATGGCATTGTCCTTTACATGGAAAATTCTTTTATAGCAATAATTAAAAGTAAAGGGACTATTGACCTTGAATTCATTTCTGAAAAAACTCTAACTTTGAATGATGTTTATTACATACTAGAAGTTAGTAAGAACTTAGTGTCTGAAAGTCAGTTAAACAAGTTTGGTTTTAAACTTATATTTAAGGCAGATAAATTTATTTTATCTAAGGAAAAAATTTTGTTGGGAAAGGGTAAATGTATGAGGGAATGTTCAAATTCAATATTATTAATAAATATAAGAATGATACTTTTGCTTACTTGGTTGAAAATTCATATTTATGGCTTTATAGATTAGGTCATTTAAATTATAAAAAATTACATGAATGAGTAAGCTTCTGGTAATTCATAAATTTAGTCAAGACATTAATAAATGTAATCATGCATGTTGACTAAGATTACTAGAAATTCTTTTCCTAAGGTTAAAAGAAATACAAAGTTACTTGAGTTAATTCACAATGATGTTTGTGATATGCATAGCACTCCTATATTATTTGGAAAGAAATATTTTGTCACATTTATAGAAGATTGTACTAGGTATTATTATATTTATCTATTATATTCTAAAAATGAATTACTTGATAAGTTTAAAATATATAAATATGAAGTTCAACTTCAGTGTGAATATTTTATCAAGTGCTTGAGGTCGGATATGGGTAGAAAATATTTTAGTCAAAGTAACTTTGAATCCACCAAAATAATCTGCCAAGTTATTGCTTCTTATATGTTATAACATAATGGTGTAGCTGAAATGAATAACAAGGTCTTAACAAAATTGATAAATGCAATGTTATCATATTTTGGTCTTGGACAAAGATTTTATGGTGAAGTTTTATTAACAGCTTGTCATATACTAAATAGAATTTCTAACAAAGAAGCAAAAATAACCTTGTATAAGCAATCGAAGAAAAGAAAACCAAATCTTAATTATTTAAAAGTTTAAGGATGTAGAGCTGTAGTTAAAATTTTAGAACCCAAAAGGAAAAAGTTAGGTGAAAGAGGAATAGAATGCATATTTATAGGATAAGCACAAAATAGTAAAGTACATAGGTTCACGGTTATTGAACCAAATTATTAATTTTAGTTAACACTGTTATTGAATCAAAAGATGTAATTTTTGATGAAAATAAATTTAAATCTATTTCGAAATAACTACAAGTAATTCATCTTACAAGTGAAAAAAAAATTTCAAATCCATTGAAACAAACTAAAATTAGTTATGAATCTTGTCAAGAAATAAGGACAAGCAAAAGAGTTAGAAAGGGAAAAGACTTTGGATCAAATTTTTTTATGTTCCTTGTGGAAATGATTGGTGAAAGTATAAACAATAAAGAATTTTATTGTTTTAATGCGGAGTTTAATCTTATTACATATGAAGAGGTAATGAAGTCTCAAGATTTTGCTTTTTGAAAAAAAGTAATAAAAGATGAAATGACCTTAATAATAGGAAATAACACTTTGATTTTGGTTGACCTTTCACCAGGTTCCAATCCAATAGGCTATAAATGGATTTTCAAAAAAAAAAAATGAAGGTGGATGAGACCATAGATACATTTAAAGTAAAGTTGGTAGCCAAGGGCTTTACACAAAAGCAAGGGATAGACTGCTTTGATACTTATGCTCTAGTTTCTAGAATTGCCACAATTAGGCTTCTAATTTCACTTGTCTCAATTTATAATTTGATTATACATCAAATGGATGTAAAGATAGCATTTTAAAATGGTGAATTAAAAGATGAAGTATATATGGAACAACTAAAAAGATTTATCATTCCAGGTCAACAGCATAAAGTTTGTAAGCTTGCAAAATCCTTGTATGGACTTAAGTAAGCACCAAAACAATGACACTAAAAGTTTGATGAAATTATTCTTGCTAATGGTTTTAGAATTAATGAATCAGATAAGTACATATATAGTAAATTTAAAAATGACAAAGGAGTCATAATTTGCTTATATGTGGATGATATGTTAATATTTGGTACTGATTCAAAACAAGTTAAGAAAATAAACAAAATTTTATCAAATAACTTTTCAATGAAAGATATGACTGTAGTGAATGTTATTCTTGGAATTAGAATAATTCGAAATAATAGTGGCATAATCTTGTCACAATCACATTATATTAAAAAAGTATTTAAAAATTTTGATTTTTTAAATTGAATTCTAGTATCTATACCCATGGATTCTCAACTAAAATTAGTATCTAATACTGGTAGAATAATCGATCAATTACAATATACAAGAGCAATTGGTTGTATGATATATGCAATGACTTGTACAAGGCCAAACATAGCATTTGTTATTGAAAAATTGAGCAAGTACACAAGTAATCTAAGTAACTTGCATTGGAAAACAATTAAAAGAGTACTTCGATATTTAAAGAAACCAATCAATTATGGATTGTGTTATAATGGATATCTTTAAGTTATAAAAGGATATTATGATACTAGTTGGATTATTACTATGGAATATTATGTTTCTACAAGCAGGTGGATTTTTATACTTGGTGACGGTGTCATTTCTTGGGGTTCCAAGAAACAAACATGCATAATGGATTTCATCATGGTAGTCGAGTTTATTGCATTAGTCGCAATAGCTAAAGAAACTGAATAGCTAAGAAATTATTATATGAAGTACTTTTATGGCCTAAACCAATTTTCTCAATTTCTATCTAATGTGATAGTGAAGCAACTTTAGCAAGAGTATATAGTCAAGTATATAATAAAAAGTCTAGATATATTGGATTAAGACAAAGCTATATTCGATAATTAATTTCAGATGGAGTGATCACTATAAATTATGTGGGTTAAGTGAAAACTTGACGGATCCTTTAACCAAAGTCTTGCTAGAGAGTTGGTAAAAAAAACCTTAATAGGGATAAAGCTTAAGCTTATTAAGTAAAGTCACCCATGATAGAAACTCGATTCAATGCTTAGTATAACATCAAGTCTTGAGTTTAATAAGACAAAGTGTATCATCTATATGTGACTGCTAGCACTATAATAATGTTTAATGCCATTCCAAATAAAGTACTAGGTATCCGTAATGGTAAAGGAAAAATGAGTAATATACTCTTAATAGACCCATAACATAAATATGTTAGAGTGTTATAGTTACCAGAATACTCTTGATAAGAGCTACCTATATGAGTGTGAAATGTGACTGCTTTTAAGATCTTAAGAGCTTGGCTTTAACAACACTTATAAAAAGAAGATACAGACACATTGCCATAACTGTGTCATCGGATACCAAGTATTCATTGGGTGTTGAAATAATTGTGTGAGATAGTTTGGTTAACTAAATGGAATAACTGATTCAAAGCATAGTTAACCACGCGATTTTAGTTAACTTTAACTTGTTTTCACTAAGTGAAGGTTTAAATCGAAAGATACCTTCATTTATGCAATTGATTTTCAAGGTCATCATAAATCTGGATTATTTTGAAAATGGTGGGGGATTGTTAGAGATTTTTAAAATAAAATATGAGAAATAATCTCATATTGAAAAAAGAAAAAATAAAGACAGTTATTAAGTCTATTCAAAACAGAGAGATAAATCTGTTCAAAATAAATAGTTTTAACTATCTAAAAATAGATGATTTTTGTCTATTCAAAATAAACAGTCATGTCTATAGAAAAGAAGACTTATCTGTTTATAAAAGACTTCTATGATTTTTTAAAAACACACATAAATAATTCTTGAAACTTTTATTTTTTCTTCAAACTCTAGATTTTTTTTATAAAAGTTTTACTGTAAAAAATCTTTATAGAAGTTTAGTGATCTTGTGATACGTCGATGATTGCTCAGTGAATTGATTTCATCAGTGCAAAACACAATCAATCATTGGGCTTCATAGTATTCTTAAGGTTTATTGCTTGCAACCTTTTTGTACACCTACTAAGTAAATTATATGGTGAAGGGCAAATAAAACCTTAAGAAAAATGGTACTGTTACACGCATTGAAATCTTTCTTTAAAATTTTAGATTTATCAGAAGTAGTTATTCTAGATTTTCAGTGTTGCACTAACATAATCAATTTTAAACAAATCTTTTATGCTATTTGAGTCACTATTCTTAACAATCTTTACCTTAACTTAAATTCTATCAAATCATCAATTTTTATGCTATATATGTTTCACTCCACATATAATAGAAGTCTTTGTAACAATTTTCTCTTGGTGTCTTCACATTTTATCGAACCTATCTCTTAAAACACTAACTCGAACTCCTTAACTTTTCAAACTTTGATATCAATTGTTAGAAAACAAAACATGCCTAGCACTCATACACAAATAATAGAATAAGCCTAAAATAAAAATAAGATTACACAAATATACTTGGTTTGACCTAACCCAAATTGACCTACTCTAAATTCAATCCACTAATAAATTAATCTTTATAATTGTGAAATTTTTGGAATGAGAAAAATCACAAAAAATTATTTACTCAAAAGTTAATCCCAAGTCTAATTACATTATTTTAATAGCTCATTTACTTAATTATTCTTTTGATGTCTAACTATTTAGAATAATCCAAATAAAACTAAAACATCTTATTTATAAGAGTGAAACCCTTGTAATTTTACTACTTATAACAATCAAGAAAATTTCTTAATTTTTATAGCTTTCTCAACTTCTAACGTGAAAATAAGAGATTTATGGCAAATTTTTAACATTCATTTATCCAAGAAAAACAATAAACCTAAAAGAATGTTCTTTCGGTACTTGGTGGGAAGAAATGCGTTATTGCTAAAGACTTTTTTCCTTGGTGAAATAACTAAGGTGTGAATACCATTGAGCAACGAGTTTTTTTTTTTAGGGTAAAGTTTAGTTTGCTCATGGTTTTCTATCACAACATGTTGCCAACAGTCACTAGCACTAATATAATGAGGGTTACTTCAAAATAGTATGATGGTAGAGTGCATATTTTGTATAGTTAAGGCCAGTTATTTATACTATATACCCTAAGCATGTTTCAGTGATAGCATTACATGTTTTTATATGTGGCTATGTAGAGACCCACACCTAACTTACGAGGTATTATTGATTTTGACTTGAATGTTTCACAATTTTATCCTACAAACGGTGCCTCACAGATTTGGATTTAAATTTTTACATATATATCATACCATATCCATGCATTCTTTCAATGAGAGATTAGGGGCGTCACAATCTCTCCACCTTTAAAGTTTGACATCTTTATCAAGTTGAGTCCAATCACATGATCAAGATTAGATCAAACTTTAGGATTCTAGAGGTAACTCCCCACTGTGTAGCATTTAGTGACTCCTATAGCCCCAACATGTAGCACTTAGTAACTCTCACGATGTAATACTTAGTTCTTGTCAACTGATAACCACTCTGATACCATTTATAGAGACCTACACCTAACTTATTAGGTATTGTCTACTTTGACCTAAAAATCTCATGATTTTATCCCATTAAAGATGCTTTATAGGTTTAGGTTTAGGTTTAGGTTTAGATCTCTCTCCTATATATATCATACTATATCCACATATTTTTCTAATGTGAAATTGGGGACATCACAAGTTAAATGTTTTGTAATCAGTACTTCATGCCTATATCTATATACAACTTAAAACTTTAGAAATGGTTATTGTTGAGTGGTGAGTGAGGCCTCTTTATTCATGCTCGACGTGCATTCTAAAATTTAAGCAGTCTCTGTTTACCAAACTAATGGTACTATAATATACTTCTTTGTTAAAGGTAAATTGAAAAGAAAAAAGGTTTGGACCTGACTCAATAAGAGGAAGGGATTTATTAAACTAATATCTAGTTTGATGTTATATTTTATGTTCCCTTAAAATTGTGCTTTTCCAGTTCAAAGGAAATTTGCTATATGGTTTTATTCTATATGAACATTAAAATCTAATTTCTTTATTTATCATTAAAAAAAAAAAACCTTAAATTGCTTGTGAAATAATTTTGAAGTATGCTTTAGGTTACTTACAAGATTATACATTATATGTTGATGTACTTATATCCATTATTATTATCACTAGAATTAGACTTTATGAAACTTTTTTTTTAATTATGTTTTGAAAATGAGAAATAAAATTTCTATATCAAGTTTTAATGGAAGAAAACATATAAACAAATTTAAGTGTATTTAATTTTTAATATAAATTATAATTTAATTATATATAAATGTAGTTTTTATTAAATTAAAATATTAAATATCCTTATTAATATAATAAATATATATAAATATAAATTAAATAACTAATTGAATTTTTTTATATATCTAATGAGAATCGAGCAAAGCATCCCAAACCTAATATTGACTTGATCTAAATTATTAAAAAAGATAAAACTTAACTTAATCCTTATTTAAAAATAAATTGCATTGATTGGATTGTAATGAATCGAAATTTATTGGATATAAATTGTTTTGTTATCCTTACATCTATTTACTTTTTTTTACCTAAAGTAAAAATAAAAAATAAAAACAAAAAAAAAAGAAAAAAAGAGAGGTGCCATGCGGACACCTGAAACAAGATGAAATAACTTAAATCCATTTCCAACTTGATCTTATTTCAAAAAAAAAAACTCTTGATTTGATCTCAATTTTAAAAAAAAATCACACTTATATTGGATCAATACAAATCAAAATCAATTAAATATGAATTATTTTATCATTTCTACTTGTTTTTTTTTTACAAAATTATTTAATAAAAAAATTAAATTAAAAACCAAATAAAAAATAAATGTAAAGAATAAAATAAAAACTTAAAAAGGAAGAAATGAGAGATAGCATTTAGACAGATACATATTACTTGCAATGATTATAATACAATTAACTAATCATAATTTAGAATTATGAGAACTATCAAAATTTTATATGACATTTACACTTATAACTAATAGACCTTTCATAATTTTTTTAATATAATTGAATAATTGTAACATTATTAAAAGAAAATTATAAGCGAAATGTTCCCATTGGACACCGTCTCTTTTCCCATTCTCTAGAACTTTATGGATGTTCTAATAATGTTCCCTGATATAGTTTCATCCTTCAAATTAGCAATGACGTCTTCCTACCCATTTTTCATTGAATGCTACAAAGAACACCTATTGGTCATACACGAAAAAGTTGAAAAACACAAACATATGGTAGATCAGAAGTAAGAATTACTACAATTAAACAAAATTGTGTGCAATATGTTTAATCAACCCA
Source organism: Durio zibethinus (assembly GCF_047325235.1). Taxonomy (NCBI): domain Eukaryota; kingdom Viridiplantae; phylum Streptophyta; class Magnoliopsida; order Malvales; family Malvaceae; genus Durio; species Durio zibethinus. Next base: position 12,275,453 of record NC_143187.1, read on the forward strand.
TATTCCCTTTCAGTCAAAACTTCAATGATTCAAAAGGGATTGTATATCTACGTTATAAATTGCATGTTGCAATCCCAATCAAATTTTGACATAGCGTACAGTTCCTTTAACCAATCTGTCTTTGAAAATTTCACTTTGATTTCCTGGTGGACTTAGATTTCTTCATTTTGCTGGACTTGTCATCAACACTGGTCCAAGTATATCCAGTAGGAATAGCAAAAGGATCCGTTTGTTGTGCCGTTGAAGAAGAGCTACGCAGCAGCTGCTGCTGCTTGCTAGCAGAGACCGATTGACTATTGCTTCGCCTCAACCATGCCGTGGACGACCACGATGAAGACGATGATGGTAATGATGAATTCTGGTCCTCCTCTGTTTGGCCTCTTCCTCCTCCATAAGAAAAAAATCTAGGACTTGACATCGGAGTGTAGAACTGTTCTGTTGATTGGAGTTCAACAAATTTTGTGAAGGTTATCACCACCCTCACAGTTGGGACGACTGGAATTGCAACCTGCCCCCACCAAACAAATAAATCAATACTTTTAGCCAATCAAAAACAATTAAAACCCACCTTGTCTGAAAATCACCAAGTCAAAAAAGTGAAAAAAAAATCTCCTCCCATTACAGTTCAAATGGGAAAGGACAGTTTAGCGGTGAAACAATGGTCCCACATGATTCCTTGGACATCCATGATCCTGCCACGTTGTCATCAATGGTTTGTCCAGATGACTTGGACGGATCATGGCGACGACAAACAAAAGAATCATGGGCCACAAGGCAATGCCTTGTCTGATGAGAAAAAGAAACCTCGGATGATGTGGGTTCCGTAGGGGGATCACCGCTGCTCAAATATAACGCTGGGTGAAGTCCAAGTCAGTGAATCCGACCAAAGACAGAGTTTCCCCCACAAAAATGAAAAAAAAAAAGCTTCCCCACTAATCAGAGAAAAAAGCAAAACAAAGCAAAGCACAGAACTTCAACGCACATCCTTTCCCTTTGTCATCCCTTGCTTGCTTGCCTAAGCATCAAAAGACTCCAAAGAGACACTCTCCCAAGGAAACAGACATCCACGTGGACCCCACTTTAAAAAAAAAAAAACAAAATTAATACTTCGCCTTCTTACCTTGACCGGAAATGTGCCCGGTGGGAATTTTGTAGTCAGCAATTCTCGCATCCTTCTTACAGCTTTCACTTTATTAGCCAAAATATCAAGTAACGGTAACAACTCTTCTGTCTTTAATGGGAACTGTTCCGTTAACCAAACAGACGGCCGTAAACTTCGCACGTACTCTTTCTCCTTAGTTTGCGGAGGTGGCAGCACTGTTGTCGCCGTCGCAAAAGTGGTCGATCTTCTAGGAGGCACGGCAGCAGCCGCCGCCGCAGCTGAAGAAGGAAAAACATCCACACTTTTCCTCCCAACGGAAATCCACTCTCTCTCTTCTCTCACAAAGCTACTGTGCCTTCTCCTATCAGGCATGGCAAAATTCGGATTTTCACAAACCAAAAAACCGTCATCGTCTTCGTCAAGCTCTAAAGGTAGCACTTGTTCACTTCCCGCGACGTCATTTTCAGAACTGGCAACTTTTCGTGACCTAAAGCTGAAAATCACGTTATGTACTTCATAAACTTTAGCTTTCCATTCACCGACGCTCTCTGTTTTCTCTTGGCGTCTCCAGTTAGTTCTTCCTACAAGTTCCGCTCTGGTTACGTCCATTCCCGGTCTGTACACACTCGTTTGGGAACAAAAACCTGCAATGTCGGATTCACTCATCGGAGCTCCAGCATTTTCGAATGCGTCGAAGATTTTGCGTTCGTCGCGGTTGAGGACTAGCAATGAGCCACAAGGAATGTTGTGGAGGTGATCGCCGTCTCCGAGAAAGAGAAAGCTTTGATCAGCGCGTTGGATTTTTAAGCCGTCGAAGCCTGCTAATGAAGTATCAGCTCGAAGGTTACCGTCGCGTTTCCAGATCTTGTAGGTATCGGAAGGTGCGATTTTTCCGACGAATGGGATTACAGAGCTTTCGAAGTGGAAGGAGATTTCCATGTAAAAGTCCCGCATTCGGCGGAGGACGGCAATTACGCGAGGTAAACGGCGGCGCCACTTGCACCAGGCGGAGCGGTGGTGTAATTTTAGGAGAACCAACGCAATGTCGGAGCTTCGGCGACACAGTGCTTCCTGGAGAGGATTCCAGCCTGCAGCGTTCTGGAGCGACACGTCAGCACCAGCAGCAGCGAGTGTTCTGGCGGCTACGGCGTCGTTTAGGCGGACCGCGAGGTGGAGAGGAGTTTCACGAAATGGGACGTCACGGTGGTCGAGAACAGCGGAGATTTGGTCGGCTAGGCGCTCTTGAGTCAGTGAGTCGCACTCGGAGTGAATCTGAGCAGGATCAGCTAGCTTTGGTACAGTGGAAACCAGTCGAGTCAAAGTCGTATGATCACCCAAAACGACAGCGTAGTGAACAGGGCTGTGTTTGTAATCCTCCGGTTTGATAGCTTGAAATGGCGTCGTCGTAGACGCCGACGATGATCTGGACATTTTTCGTTTCTATTCTCTTTCACTACTACTACTTGATTTGGTGAATTTTAGCGATCCTTTTTCAACTTTTTTTTTTTTTGGATGGAGAAAGTGAAAATGTCAAGGCAATAGCATAGGTGATGGGGTAATATCGTCTTTGAGTTAAAAAAAATTTTATTGGGCAGCGTGCAGAGAGGGACGAGACACACGCAATCTGGCACTGCTTTTGTTGATGCTTAAGACAGGTCCAGTCTAAAGACCAAACAGGCAAAACACCTCTCGCTTCACCGTCGGTTCTTTGTTTTGTCTTTTCCACTTTTCTTTTTTTCTTTAATTTAAATTCATGTTTTTGTATAGCTGCAGTGCACGATATCACGGGGTTAGACTGGACGGTCCCAATGATGATTTCCATGATCTTGCTCCTTTTAGTTGGATCTTGCTCTTTTCATCAATCACCACCAATCTAACGGTTGTCTTCTATTCTTTTGAGCCACAATTAATGAGATCACGGTCATAGACAGCCTTTTTCAAGTCTTTTAATGTAAGCATTTTCTGGAATTCAACACGATCTTTTAATTTAGCTCAGTATTTTCATATTTTGAATGCTTAAAAAAAAAGTTTGGAACAAATATTCCATCATCTCAATCATTTGGATAATTATGGCTTTAAAATCTTCTTGATCTTTTTAGGCCATTTTTTAAGGTTTTTTTAAGGGTTATTATCTCATTTTCACACACATGAGAAATCGTAAGTATTAAAAGCTAAGGAAGGCATTTTCTTTACTTTGATTTACCACTTATATATTATTGAAGGGGAAAGACGAAGAGAAAGCGTTTGATCAAATGCTAAAACCAAGGACGATTATAATAGATAACGGTTTAGTTTTATTTCAATTTGTAAAAATAAAAGTACAAAGGTTTGTTAGTGTGAAGTATTTTGATTTGTCATAACCTAAATTTCACTTGAACCGAGTAATTTAAACATTTGAGTTAATTTGAATTGAATTTATTGATTTGAATCGGTTTAGGTTTTTTCTCATTTTTAAATTTTAAAGATTATTTGGCTTTTAATGTTATTTATATATATTTAAAAATAAAAGATATTTTTGTTTTTAAAAAATAATATAAATGAATTAAAATTGAATTGAATGCAATGAAATCTATCCGGACTGAACCTTACTATTGGAATACATATCGGACGATCGGAATCCCTATTGGGTGATTTGGTGCGAAATTATTGGTTTGGTTGTACTAGAACTAGAAATGGAACACGAGCGAGCAGTGGAAGTATTTGAAGTGAGAATTTGACCCCCAAAAGTAATAAATGAGTGCAATCTGAAACGGAATGATTAGTGGGGGCTTAAGAAAGAGGAAACAGAATGTTAAAAAGAAAGAAAGAGAGTCCAAGGAGAGGCTTTTGTCGTGACCCAGTGCAACCATGAACGAGGAACTATGTCTCTGGCAACAGATTTCACTCGCTACGCCATTTCAGCGTGTTCATTCAATTGGTATGATTAATTTTAAATTAAATTATTTAAAATTAAATTTTTTTTATTTTTATTAATTGAATTAAATTTTTTAAATTTAAAAATTAATTTATTGAAATTAATTTAATTAATTTTTTATTAATCAAATAATAAAATATATTAAATTAAATTATATTTTAAATTTTTATTTTTTTATACATGAAACAAATTAAATATATTCTTCTAATAAAACTATTAAAATATTTAAAAATTTTAATAACTTAAAATAAATGAAGTGGACAATTTCATATATTTTTTATTTTAGGTATAAGTTTTATAATATTTTGATTAATTTAATTTTTAAATCGAATTAATTAAAAATAAAAAAATTTTAAAATTATTTTTAAAAATTAATTAAAATTAATCTGATAATCAATTAATTAATCAAATTAAATTAATTTGATCTATTAATTAAATTAAACTGGAGTTACGAGCACTTATGACCATCCCCTAATCCAAAACTGTTTTGCCTCTCTGTATCTTTTGTCTTCTCTTTTTGGATTCTTATCATCAATAATGCTGATGTTTCGATTTCCATTTTCACTATATATATATATATATATATATTTAGTTTACTTGCTACAATCTCAAACCTATGATTTTACGTCAAATTTTATTTCAAGTTTTTAACCTTTTTAATCTGAAAAGGGACACGACAATGTCGATGAACCCTTTAGCATGGAATGTTCCTTTTTCAGGAGAGGTAGGTCACAATATCTTCATTTTTTTTTCTTTTTTTTTTGGTCCAATTTAAGGGCATTTCATAATGACAAGTCGCTTTCTCTTATTTACGGATTTTTTTCCCCTCGCATCTCATTTCATTTCCATTTTAACCTTTCTCATTTGGTATAAGTTAGAGCAGAAGAAACAAAAAAAAAAAAAAAAAATTGGATGTTGATGGAATTTTTTTTCATCAAATTTAAGGCATTCTCATGTGCATATTCATAAAAGAGTAGTTACTTTCTCTTATTTCTAGCATTCCATATGAATTTTCTAAGCTCATTAATATTCTTTTAATTGGACAAAGTAATTTAATTTGGTGAATGAATTAATATCAGCATGCAGGCATTTTCCTTTTTCCTAGATTTGTTTTCCATATCAAGAAGGCCATTACATCTGCTCAATTGGAACAAGTGTAGTGGCAAAAGAAGAATTAAAAATGAATACTCATGTATTAAAAGCATTGGAATCAAGGTGTGATAAATGATTTCATGGTATAAGGCTTTCTTTCCTTTTTCTTCATTTTGGGCCTAAATAGAGACACTTTTTTTTAAATATTATTTTATAATATTGAAAGAAATTTATATAATGAATTATTTTTAAATTATAATAAAATATTTAATATGATATCTAAATTTTTAAAATTTAATAATTAATATGATACTCGTCTTTAATGTAATTAACTTAAAATGATGATATATGATGAATAAATAACTTTTAAAATATCATATTAATTAATAAATTCATAATTAAAATATTATATTAAAAATATTTTAAATTTAAATATTACATTAAATATTTTAATATAATTTAAAAACTATTTATGACATAACCCATTTACAATCATAAATATTAAATTTTAATTATTAAGTTATAAATTTAATATTCTATCACATATCACAATAGCCAACAAAAACACAAAATCAAAGTTCAAAGCTTATGACTATTTAGTATTTTATTTAAAGCAAATATATAAAAAAATATGGATGAGTAATATCGAAGCGTGTTTCGTGTAATGCTTTTTTTTTTATGCTAAAAAATGAAGAGGAAGAGTTCCAAATCTATGCATTACTTAACTAACAAGGCATGAAACTCAACAAATATATTCTCTGTTGAATTTCAACTTCAACATTTGCTTGTTGTCCACGCTGAAACAGAGCCAGCTCTTTCCGTGAAGGCACCAAAAACAAACTGAAAGCAACCTGATCGTCCAGGATCATGCATCCTTTCCTCCTCTTTGGACTCTTCCACGAAATATGCAAGAAAAATATATTCTACTCTCTCCTTCCTCGTCATAAGTCGACAAGCCAACAGCGTCCCTATATATAAGAGACCACCATGAAAGTCTATGTCCAACCTACTACTACTCTTACAAAAGAAAGATTCAATCCGCAGAATTTTCTTCAAGCTATAACCCAAATTTCCATGGCTCTCTTAAATAGCTTCGTCAGTTGCTTTTCTGGATCTAATAAGGTAGCGTCCGAGGGACAGGACAGTCCAAAATCAACCAAAGTTAAAGCTGGTTGTGAAGCCAAATCAAAGGAAAGCAAAGCTAGGAAAAGCCCTCCAATTCCGATGACTTACTTCCCCATTGGAACAAGATTTTCTCGCTTGTGAATCGCTGAAACCTGCTGAATTTACTACCCTTGCATGAAAGCTGCTCCAAGGGCCCATACAAATATATATTCTATCACCATTCTTTATTATTTTTTCTTTTAAAAATTCTATCAATTTCTTTTCATCTTCGACGATATTAATAAATAAATTTTGTCTGATTCTTATATGATTTCTTTCCTTTAATAGGAAACGAAACAAGTTTGAATTGAGCAAGGATGTTGTGTAACTAAAGAATTTACCAGTCACTCATAAAACTCTTAAGTTTTGTCACATAATTTGATAAATCATGTTTTATTGGAATTGAATTTTAATTTTGTGTACAGCACTGGAGATTGAAGAATGTATATCTGTTCATATTAAATCTCTAGGCCTACTAACCTGGTCGCAGATGCAGTCATCAAAAATAGGCCTAGGCCCAAGAAAATCGAAGAGATAATCCAAAACAAAAATCATATTGTAGTGCTCGGGTCCATAAATATTAACTTGCTTTGATTGAGTAATCACTTCAACCTCAAGTTCTAGACAAATTGATCAAAGCTGAAAATGCAAGGGTTCAACCTCACCAATTATTCTTATATAATGTACAATTATCAGGGGAAAATATATTGCAAATAGTAGTAGTTGATTAAACACCCTCATCTTTAACAAAAAAAGAAAGGATCATAGCTAACTCAACAACTATTTTTGGTACAATTCAAGGACATGGCCAAAGATCTTTTCCTTATCTGTCAATCAACTAAACAACTAATAGTCATGTAAAACTACGTAAGTGTTCCTAGCTTGGTTAAATTATAAACAGCTGGGCCCTTAAGCGTAGAAAATGCAGGCATCTATCAGAAAAAGGAAAGAAATGACAAAGTGATCAGTGACGTTTTTCATTTTCCAAGAAAATAAAAACAGAAAATGATTCTGTTTTTTCAAACTAAACACTGCGTTAATTTCCCTTTCTCTATCTTTCCCTTGATGCAATGTATGTAACTGGAAAGAGGATGGATGTCGGCTCATCTTTGATATACTGGGATGGGAAGCAAGCTTGTACTTCTCACTAATTTCATCGTGCTTGTAATCATTAACTATCTACCACTGTCATTTATTTTAGAAAAAGGAAAGTGAAAGTCCCCACCTCATGCCTCAAAGTCTTTGTTTTCCCTTCTCTTTCCACCTTAAACATCTTGGTATATCTATACCTCCATAATTGAATTATGAATATCAGAAACTTCGGGTGACAAAAAAGAAGACTAAAGAAATCCCGAACTTTGGAACAAGTTGGAAATACGATAGTCTAGTCATCACCTAATTTTTTGCTTCATAAATGAAGATGCGCTTTTAGTCATTTACAAAAAATACAAGGCAATACTTGTTCATTATATTTTCGTATCCTGCGAATGAGGTTAAGAAATTAAGAGAGGGTTAGTTAAATGGTGATTTTCTGCAGTGCATCATCCCACCAACTTCCCCAGTTCTATAAATCCTCCGGTTCCATTCATTTTCAAGGAAAGTAGCCAGTTCCATTCATGACGAAATGGGAACACTTCCTATTTCCATTGTTTCCCTGGCATTATCACTAATTCTCATGCCTGAAATATCAGATTGTAAATTACTGCCCTTTTATTGAAAGGCCATAAAAGGACCCCACTCCTTATAGTTAATGTTGATTGACAAAGTCTCAGTAACTGTACTGATGCTGACCTCCAAAAAAAAGCTTGACCATGTCAATTGCCAATCCATGTACACCAAATGGAAATAATGGGAACTTTGTCATGTCCCCAATTGGCATGATATCCAGTAGAAATGCATAGTTAAAATGAACTGGTGAAATTTTATATCACATGAGATTGTTTACTGTGAAGATTTCATCTTTAAAGCATCATAGAGAATAATTCGAGTTAGTTATCATGTTCATGTCCAACAACTATATAGTAATATTAGATTATAATTTTTGTTCTTGATTGGGTAACAACAACAAAAAAGGAGACTCCTTTAGTCCACTTTACAACAGTAAAAGAATGTGGTCCTAACTCCTAATTATTTCCATCAATACTCAGTTAATGTGTGAAGGAAATCAGGAAAGAATATGCAACCTTAAATGATACATCACCCAAAAATTTTTTAAGAAAATTACTTAAGATTTTTCAAGAAAATGATCAGGTTACTAAGATCATTATTAAAATTAGGAAATATAATTATTTAAAAACTTAAAAATTACTTTAATAGTGCCCCTTAAAAATTTTCAAAGAAATTACATGCCTAGCCTAAGAAATTTTTTTTTTCAAATTTACTAGCAATAAAATATTTAAGCTATGGTTGAAGCCAGCTCAGGCGTTACTGTAAAGTTTGGAAGGCAATGGGGTACATTTCCAAGTTTCCAAAACCGGTAGCTGATTACACCCATTGTATTTGTGTATATATGCAGAGTTTGGTGGAGGTAGCTGTTCCAGGATGTAGGCCAGGTCCAGTAAGTCCTTCACTTCACTTGTTAAACAAGACAGGAAAGAAACAAAGTTTCCCATTCAAAGCACAAATGGAAATGGTATCATTGGATTGGTTGGCATTAGCCTTCTTTTCTTTCTTTGTTTGGCGTCAAACACTCTCGAATCTAAGCAAACGTGCAGCCAACTTTCTGTTCCACCTACCACTTCTTCCCTTCCCTCTACCCGGTTCTTTGAATTTACTTGGACAATTGTTTGATTTCTCACTCCAGCGTACCTTTAAAAACGCAGTGGAAAAGTTTCGTTTCTTTTTTAGTGTTTTTTGTCTTGTGGGGCCCAGTAACTTTTAACCAGCATTCTCGTTCCACGTTGTGTACTGCGTATCACCCAAAACTCTTCACCAACACCACCAAACTTGTTTCTTTTTCATGACTATGTTTCACTGAAAGATTGAAGCTTTGGCCTTAACTTTTTTCTTTTGGAAAAACATAGTAGGACATTGACATTGTGTGTTAATCGGTTTCAAATTGCTTCCTTTTTTGTTTTTGTTTTGATGGCTTTGAAGTGTGCTCCAATCTGGGTTTGTTCTCAAACGCCTCACTCTCATCTTGGGACACCGGATTTGGGGTCTAGCCGAGGTGGGATTGTGTTGGATTTGAGGCCTTCCAAATGGGAATGCTATGCTTTTTGTGCTTCGGCACAGAGAGCTATCAATCCTGTTGAAGATGAGAAGCCTAACACTCCCGGGGTCAAGACATCTCGGACTGGGAAGATTGATCAAGCTCAGGACAATGTCTCCAGTGCGTTTCACAAGGACTTGAATCTTCTTCCTAGTAAGTTAACTCGGTTATAGTTTTTTGAACTATTGTTTGGCTTTAATCTGTTTAAAATCTTCTTCCTAGTAATTTTATTGGGTTGTTGCTCTAGGAACTTTTTGGTGTGATGGTAGTTATACTCTGTTCTGTAAATTAGCATTAATTGAATTATGGAGGAAAAGAATTTTCTTTCTAATTTTTTTTTTCAATTTTGATGCAAATATTTGATTGAGGTTGAAACGGATCCAGAAATATGTTGGAGGGTAATGTAGATTACTCCAGTTAGCTGTTCTAATGTTTATAGCTATTTGTTGGTAATTTTTATGCCAGGTTCTACTTTGAATGTTTTTATTCCCTAAAAACAGATGCTTTTATCTGCAACCCTGGTAATCAGTAATGACTGATAATTGGAACATGCTCTAGGTTGAATGATGTTTTATTTGATATGCAGAATGCTATTTGTGGGGCTAATTATATTCAATGTCAGTTGTTTGAATGTAGCTGACCCTAGAGTTATGGGATATAAGGCTTAATAAGTTGTTTTGTTGTTGTAGTTGTTTGAACGTGCTTTAAGGATATGTAGATGTGAAAAGATAGACGATGGTTGCTATTGTTCCCAGCTGGGAAGCAGTGTTTTGTAGTATTAGATCCCATGGAACTATTGGTTTAGAGGAAAATAAGTCCTAGAAATATGATTCAATGCCTGGCAATTAAGATTGACCTTTTTAGTGGCTTTTGATGCTTATGATCTTAATTATGTTCTTTTGAAGCTCCAAGTAAGATTTTATGATGAATGAGGTATCTCTTATATTTATGAGCAATACCTTTTGACGACACGTATAGGTATGATTAGGAATCTTCTTTTTTGGAACTTTCGAGATGTGTGGCACTCTCACGTGGATGAATTTTGATGTTCTAGGTTTGAACTACTCCCAAACGAACACCTTCTGCATGTGTACGGATAAAGGAATATAACTTCTTCATCTTACATGTAGAAGGGATTAATTCATAGTTGTAGACAATGAATACCTTGCTTTCTTAGATATTATATTCTCAGATTATAATATGTATTTTAATTGGGTTGGATTATGTACCTATGTGAATTTACTTATTTTCTTGAGTTGTGGAGATTTGGTTTAGATATTCAAGCTATACATAAGATTGCTATTAAGCAAGAAAAAAATTTGATTGATTGTCAGCATGCACTATAAATTTATTGCCATTTTCTTGTATTTTTGTTTTATAGGGTGTTGTATATTATCTTTCTATAACTTGGACCCTACTTGGTTTTGGTTGATTCAATTTCTAAGATTGAATATATAACTGTTCTGTAGAACCCCTGTCTAAAACTGATCTATCTCCATTTCCTGATGCTGGTTCAAACATGCGGGTTGCTTTTCAGGTCTGAAACTTATTCATTCTTCGACTAAACATCCATCTATTTCTTGCTATACTTATATTAGCTGTTACTTATTTTAGGGAATCCCAGGTGCATATAGTGAGGATGCTGCCCTTAAAGCATACCCTAATTGTGAGACTGTGCCATGTGACCAATTTGAAGCAACATTCAAGGTTCGAATGATGAGTTCTTTATTGTTATTTTGTTACTGCATGCAACAAATGTCTCCATTATACTATTACATTCTTTTAACAGGCGGTTGAACTTTGGTTGGTGGATAAAGCAGTTCTCCCAATTGAGAATTCTGTAGGTGGTAGCGTCCACCGTAATTATGACTTACTCCTCCGGCATAGGTTACACATAGTAAGGGAGGTGCAGTTGGTTGTTAATCACTGCCTCTTGGCATTGCCTGGTGTTAGGAAGCAGGAAGTGAAGCGTGTTTTAAGCCATCCCCAGGTTAATCATGTTCATACTTCCATATTGCTTTAGTTTCTTGTTTGTTCTGGAAGTTACCTGATGTTTTGGGACATAGTACTAAAATATATTACATCACTTAAGAATTGGCTCTGTCAAATATGCAAACTTCAAGATCTGGCAGATTTGAAGGGCAGTTAACCTTTGTGTTGAAGTTGGGGGTTCAGATTCTTGTAATGTTAGTGTTCCTGACAATATCCTCATTTTCAGGCACTTGCTCAATGTGAGATGAGACTTACCCAATTGGGCATTATTAGAGTTAATGCTGATGATTCTGCTGGTGCTGCTCAGGTACTTTTGGAGATCTTCTTGTGCTAATTCAATTTCCTCATAAGTCATATTTTGGTCGTTTCTTGTTCTTTGTTTTTCCTGATGCTCTACATGCTAAGTTGCTGGAACAGATGGTTGCTTCAAGTGGCAAAAGGGATATGGGCGCTATAGCAAGTGCTCGAGCAGCAGCACTATATGGGCTTGACATTCTTGAAGAAAAAATCCAGGTCAAACCTTCAGTTTTCTTATGCCTCACTGGTGCCATATAGATTCCTAGAAGAAGAGAAATCCTGGTTTCTTAAGAATTAATTGATTTTCGTATCATAGGCTTAGCACTCCGTGCAGTTATTATCACCATTCTGGGTGGTGGGAAGTTGGATTAATAGTATCCAACTTTTGTTTTGAACAAGCACTCTGGTCTTCACTTGGGCTACTCTGATTTCTTTCTCAGACTCAAGAGTTTATATTTTCTTCTAAATCACATTGTTTCAGACAGATTTGAGTTATCTATAAGGATTAATATAGCCAGATCAAAGCTTGTGCAGTCAATATTCATAAACTCTTACTATGTTCAAGACTTGTGTAAAATAGCATTGCCTGTTCTATTTTGGTTTTTATATGGAAAGTTTTTTTATTGCCTCTAATCCTGGTATCTGACAAAACCAATTTGATTTGTCTTAATTCATCTCATGCATCAGGACGATGATGACAATATTACCAGGTTTTTGATACTCGCTAGAGATCCCATAATTCCAGGAACTGACAGGCTTTATAAGGTATAACTCCTTGAATTCAGTCACTTGTATTTTATTTGATGAAATAATATTTCCTTTTTGTTGATAATATTTCCACTTTCCAGACAAGCATTGTTTTTTCTTTAGAAGACGGTCCCGGAGTGCTAGTCAAAGCTTTGGCTGTGTTTTCTCTAAGGGGTATTAATTTGTCAAAGGTAATTATAACAAAGTGTTCAGTCTTTGGCATATCATAAGGTCAAAAGATTCTGATTGATTCTGATTGTTATCTCGCCTTTTGGAGCAAATTTCAGATAGAGAGTCGACCACAAAAAGGGCGTCCTCTAAGAGTAGTCGATGATTCTAACAAAGGGAGTGCAAAGTAAGTGTCATATCTATTGAGATATACTACTAGAAATTGGATCTTGGTAATTCCAGAATTAATATATATATTGATGGACAGTAGATCTTATTGATGCAATACTTTTCAAGGTATGCCTAATAAATATGAGTGGTTAAACAAGTGAGAGTTGAAGTTGGTGGTATGTGAAGGTTAAAAGAAAAAGAAATTGACAGCAGCACCTTGAAAATGAAAGCACAAAACTCTGCTTTGGACAGAGATTATCATAACAAATAAATAGTTAAATTAATGCAATTAATCTGATTGATGTCTGGTGCCAGGTACTTTGACTATCTTTTCTACATTGATTTTGAAGCTTCTATGGCAGAAACGCGCGCCCAAAATGCATTGGGACATTTACAGGTCAGTCCTCTCAAACTCTTTAATGACTTCTCAAACTTGTAATGATCATATTTTTTTTCCTACCAAATGTCCTCTTTTTTGGACTGAAATTCCAGAAGCCATTGGAATCCTTTTTTTTGTACCAAGATTTGTGTGGGTCAATAGTCAGTATAGTCAGTACATGCGGAATTTTCTAAGTGATGCCACTAACCTTTCACATCTTTATCTGTTAGCTAAGTACATTGTCTCGTTTGGCTCAATCTGTGTTTTCTCATTTTATTAGAGCTTGATATCAGCTTGATTAAACTTGTTCTAGTCGGCATGTCTCTAACATTACTTGCACGTCATAACTGCATGTCCACCGTGTATTCCACCACGTGGTTTTAAAGATTCTCCACCTTTTGTTCTTAGCATATACAAATCTAGTTGGTGCGTGATGCTTGCTTAACTAGCTTCCAACGTATAATTCCTTGCCTCATAGTGGACTTACGTGGAAAATTACGTTTGCTTGTCCATGCAGCAGTTCCTTAGTTGACCATGAACCTACACTTCTTTTTTTGTATTTTCATCCTTTAGGATGAAAACCACAATCTAGCGTGACTTACCTTGCCCTTCTCTTTTCCCTTAATTCACCCAGACAGATTGAATCTGAAGATGAGATGTTATCTTTGGCAGGAATATGCTAAATTTCTCCGCGTCCTCGGTTGCTATCCGATGGATAAAGCTCTATAGATGGATAACCCCCAAATGGAGTACATTTTGTCATATATATTATTTGACTCAGTCAAACCAGCAAGATGGAGACAATTCATTGTGTACATGCAAGTCTTGCCATGATCCAGTGAAGATGGAGAGTTTCCTGGAAAATGTCGGAAGCTTACTCATTGGTTAGAAGGCTTCTTCAACATGATCTACTCTTCTTTTCTTTTTAGCAGCATAACTTTTTCATCATCTTAAAGGAATGATGTTCTATTTTGTGATATTTCGATGATGAGAGAGTCCAAAATCACAATGACAGGGTATATCCCTCTTGAAGGCGTTCCCTCATTTTCATGAAACAGTTGGCGTTTTATTCTTTTTTTTTTTTTTTAAGTTATTTCTTTGCTAGCATTTAGCTGTGGCTCTTTCTTCATGTCCCTTACCGTTATTATTATTATGTGGAGGAATTTAGAATTTTAGAACCTGCAAGCAATATTGTAGGGCACAAAGCACAATTAACGTTCAGCAACCGAGATGTCTACAGATTATTGTTGGAAACTTTAAACGAGGGTTCTATGGGCAATTCCATCATTTGCTTAATCAAGATTGGTTGCGACGTTTCTTACAAGTATCATAAGTTTTTCACAATATAGAATATGGTGAGAAAAAGAAATTTGGAGAGACATAAAAATGGATAAATACCAATTATACATTTTTTAATCCATTTAGATATTTGGAAAGGATGAAGGAAAATATCTTAAATTTCTTATTTATTTTTCCTTTGAATTTGTGAGTGGAAGACTGGGAACTTGCCTTCTTGAGTTTATAAGTTTATTCAATTTTCTTCACTCTCGAGTTTCCCTGATCTGATCTTCTCCGAGTGAGCTACAGTCTGTCCAGTTGATTAAACTTGAATAGATATACTTTTATTTTTCCAATGACAGTTTAGCTTTCCAACGACTGTTTTTCACGCTTTATCTTAACTGTAGCCAATGAGAGATGCAGATGCTTGAGATGAATTCTGAGGTGCCCATTGGTTCATGGGAACTTTTATATTTTACCCTTTGGAGGCTACCTTAGTATTAATTTAACGCCAACATCACTTCTAAACCTCCATTATTTTTGCAATGAAATACACGCTAAATCCCTCGTAAAGATGGTTATCGAGGCATGAGAGTCCAAGTCCACCTTTAATGAATGGACCTCACCTTAAACAAGGTTATATATCGTGAACATCAATCCGACTATCTTAAATCAAAAATTAATATCTATAACTGTTAGGGGCATAGTGATTTTTTTTCCTCTTAAATCCTTTAGCAAAAAATCAACAATATTTTTATCATTTATGCCGACTTGATATATTAGATCGCTTGACATGGTCAATGCCACCTCAACTTAGTCCTATCTTAATTGTTCTCTTATGGTCTTTCTCAGCTTACTTATAAATATAAAAACTCAAGCAACATGAAGGCAAGTTGATCCCATTCACTTCTCTCTCTTTTTTCTACTTTTTTGCTGACTTGATTTTTATTAACTTGCGCGTCGAAATGCAAATGTAGGGAACACTTTATGCCTTTGCCTCTAACCATCATTCTCTTCTGTATTCACAAGAATACTTTTAGGTCAGAGTTCGACACTAACATTTGGCACGCCATGTAGGAGATCTCATATTAGCCGAGCACAAAACAATGCTACCAAGAAAAAGAACCTTAGAGGAAAGAGAGGCAGCTAACTTGGCTGAAATCGAAACTCACATTAGCCAACATTCTGTCCGCACAGCTCAACCATAGGCGGGACTGACCATGGAACAATTTCAAGCCCTGACAGAATAAATACAAACTCTCAAGCAGATGTTGCAAACTATAACCCCAACACAAGTTTCAAAAGTGTCAAACTTAATCACACTTGGCTGAAAAGCTACTATCGGACAACCGAGCTATGAAAAAGTGAAGGCCTCCTCAGCCTCTAGAGAAAAAAAACATACAAACCCAACTCATCACCGTCTCAGCCACAATTTAACACATGCCACAACTAAAAATCTAAACAAACAGGCCATGAATTTCAATCGAATAGAAAATTGGAAGATCGGATATAAGCCATGAAAAAAGAGCTAAAAATGAAGGTAGTGGTATTTGAGGATGAGCTCAAGTTCCTAGAGATCTCACCCTTTACCAAAGAAATTGATAGAGCCATGCTTCTCAAAGGATTTATATGCCAACCTTGGAAACATATAATAGTACTTCTGACTCTTTTAATCATTTGAAACTTTTATAAAACCAACATAATGATGCAGGAGGCAGACAAGGCTCCAATGTGCAAAGGTCTAACCACTATGTTAAAAGGCATAGCTCGATCTTGGCACAGCAACTTGGAGCTGAGGTCAATCATTACATTCAATAAGCTCAACCATTATTTCTTGTCCAGATTTATGAGTAGCCAAAAGAGCAATGACCCTAAGCTTAATGTCAATTCACCAAGGGCAGAATGAAACTTTGAAAAGTTATGTCACACATTTTAACACCAAGCTTTACAAGTTAAAGACTTGGAATAGACAACCATTGTTACCACACTGACAAGTGAACTCAACGATAAAGCTGACATTATCACTAGAACTGACCAAAACTCTGGCCAATGTCCTGTTAATAGTAGAGAAATGTATTAATGCTGAAGCTATAATGAAAACTAATTGAGGTGAAAGAAGTTCATTTTCCCTCTTTGATGGTCAAGGTGAGAGAAACTCATCCTTATTCCTCAATCATAAAAAAGGTAAAGATTTTTATGATTCCCCCAAGAAAGAGACGACATAGGGCTAGAAGCCCTAGTGGAGAAAGAAGCTACATTAGATACCTTCCATGAAAGGATTTAGATGCAAATTGAAAGAAATCTCAACTTCAAATGGCCTAAGCCATTGAGACAAAATACAAGAAGAGATCCGACAAAAGAAATATGCTTTTCACAGAAACATAGGCTATAATATCGAAGATTATGTCAACCTAAAAAATGAGATTGAAGCTCTGATAAGACAATGTCAGTTGAAGAGATTTATGGGACAGAGAAGACAAGACCAACTTAGAATTGACTACAGACAAGACCACAGAGTGCTCACCCAGGGCAAGAGGGAAGAACAAAGCAGGAAAAAGAGATGCTCAAGAAGAAAAGTCAAATTAAAAAGAAGGCTAAGCTAACAATAATAGACCAATTATTGGGGTAATTAATGTGATCACATGAGGTAATTCCACCTTGATGAAAAGGAAGTTTAACCCAGGCATGGTAATGACAATAGGCACATTGGCCAAAAAAAAAAGACTGAAGAGATGACCCGATCTCATTTAGCTCGAAAGATCTAAAAGAAATCCAACATCCACACGACAATGCCATAATGATCACAGCCCTGGCATATAACTATGTGGTAAAAAAAATCATATTTGATAATGAAAGTTTGATTGACGTCATGTACTATAGTTGTTTAAAAAAATAAGGATCGACGAAGATTAGTCAAAACCAATCACCACCACATTAGTGGGGTTTGGGAATGAGCAGGTGCCCATAAGAAGAACTATCAAGCTTTTGATCTCCTGAGAGATTGAACCAAAGACAATTTCCATAATCATAGAATTCATGGTAGTGGATGTCCCATTTACCTATAACATAATATTAAGTTGACCTAACCAATTTGTTATATGGCTTATAAGCTTAGCTCTTTATTTGAAAGTGAAATTTTCAACACCTAAAAGGGTTGAAGAAGTTCAAGAAGACTAGTCCACGGCACGATAATGTTACGTCACAATAATAAAAGATACGACTAGGAAGAAAACAAGCAACTCAGTCGATACCAAGGTCAAAAGCAAAGAAGAGCCAACATAAAAAATTGACAAGAAGCAGGAAATCATTAACAAAAACACAAATGTAAGACCAACTGGGAGAAGCACGCTCTTAAGCTGCTTTGAGCTCTTAAGCTTTGAAAAAGTTTAATTTTGTTTCATTTCTTGAATTTTTTAAAACAACATTAGAAACGACTAAGCTCTTAAGTCGGTGCGAACAATTTGATGTTACTTGGACTAAGCTAAAATGCCAATCAAAATACAACATTAAATAAAGAATGTACTTCACTTTTACTAATATGTTTAACAAGTTTTTTCAATATACTAATCATTATGTTGGGATCTATTTTCGCAAGAAATGATCTTGACCTAATTGAACAAAAAAGATATTTGATCAAAAATCAAACTCGAATGCAAATCAATCCAAACCAACTAAAGATCTCATGCAATCTCGTTCTAAAACAACATTTATCAATAATACATATAGATTGAAGCCAAGCTCTAACATAAAAACCAACTAATTGAACTCATAAAAGATAATACCAATCCGTTTGCTTAGACGCCATTTGATATGTCTAAAATTGATATTGAAATGATGGTCCACAAACCACACACTAATCCCGAGGTAAAACCAGTTCGACAAAAGAAAAGAACTTTTACCTTGAAAAACAATAGTCATTAAAAAAAGTTAATAAATTATTACGAGCTGACTTTATCAGGGAGGTCTATTACCCTGAGTGGATAGTCAACATGGTCATGGTCAAAAAGCACAACAAAAAAAATTAAGAATGTGTGCAAACTTTACTAACTTGAATAAAACTTGCCCAAAAAACAACTTTTCCCTCCCTAGCATAGATCAACTAGTAGATGATAGTGCCAAGCATGACCTCCTAGCTTTATGGATGCCTATTTCGGTTATAATCATATCAAAATGTTAAAAGAATACTGGGATAAAATGAACTTTATTACTGAAAAAAGCCTTTATTGTTACAAGGCTATACCTTTCGGATTAAAGAATGCAAGAGTGACATACCAAAGATTGGTGAAGAAGGTGTTTAAAGATCAGATCAACTGTAATATAAAGGCTAATCAAATAGGTAGTAGAGCTTAACGAATTTGACCTATACAGTTCACCTAAATTGGCATAAAAATCATAGGTACTGACAGACTTAATTTTAAAATATATCTCGGTACAACCAAAAAAATAGTTTGAAAAAAAAGAGAAAACCCTAGATAAGGATGATTGGAAGCTTTATGTCGATGAATCAGCTAAAAGCCAAGGTGGACGAGTCACTTTATTCTTATTAGCCTGAAAAGACTACAGTATCCATATGCTTTGAGATTCAAGTTTTAGGCATCTAGCAATGAAGCAAAATATGAGGCGTTGATAGTCGACTTAAGGTTGGCAATTGAGCTGAATGTTCAACACATAACCGCTTATAACGACTCTCAACTGGTGGTTGATCAGATAAATAGAGAGTTCGAAGCTCAAAAAGCGGAAATTCAAAAGTATCTTGACAAAGCACTAACCATGGTAGCTGGCTTCAAGAAAGTCGAGGTAAAAGAGATACCGAGGTTAAAAAATTCAATAATAGACTCCTTATCTAAGTTGACTTTAAGAGCAACAATGAAAAGTCTGGACTGAGTTATAGTAGAAAAACTAACGTATAAAAACACCAAGGACAAGTTCATGAGACAAGTAATAGAGAAAAAAATTTGGATAATGCCAATTAAAGCATACCCGACCACGGGAATGTTACCCAACGAAAGAGTTTAGGCTAAGGCATTAATGAGAAAGGCCCTCGGTGCGTAATGATCGAAGAAAAATTATATAAAAGATTTTTTAGCCTACTTTACTTAAAATATATTGTTGAAAAAGAGGTAAAGTATGTCTAATGAGAAATCCACAAAAAATATGTGGAAATCACCTTGGACCTCAGCCTTTGGCTCATATAAGTGTTGAAATAAGGCTATTACAGGCCCACTATCAAGAGAGATGCAATCAATCTGATAAAGAGATGTAATAAGTGTCAGAGATTTACCTATATGTAACATCTCCCCTCAACTGAGCTTATTCCTATCATCAATCTATGGCCATTCATGCAATGAAAAATGGATGTCCTCAAACCATTCACTCTAATAATGGGTCAAAAGAATTCATTTTAGTGGCAGTAGATTATTTCACAAAATGGTTGAAAGCTGAAGCCCTAACCACCACCACGAAAGCACAAGTCAAAAAATTCATGTAAAAAAACATAGTCTGCAAATTCAGATTACCTCGTTCTATAATAATGGACAATAACAAACAATTAAAAAAATTCAAGGTTCAGGGAATGGTGCTTAAATCTTTACATTGACCTCAGGTTCACATCAGTTGCCCATCTTCAGTCCAACAGGCAAACTGAAGCTGCAAATAAGACAATATTAGAAGCTTTGAAAAATAAGCTTAATGTGGCAAAAAGGATTTAGGCCAACGAGCTACCGAAAGTTTTTTAGGCCTTAAAGACAACCATAAAGGTGCCTATTGGTAAAACCTCTTTTCACTTAGCATTTGAAACAGAGATTGTAATGTCGGTTGAGATTGACTTGCTGAGCTTAAAAGTTAAATTAACGTTGAAAAAAAATGAAAAAGCATTTAAGGCCAATTTTGACCTCTCAAAGAATAAAAAAACAACTCTAACACGAATTGTAGCATACATGCAAAAGATAGCCACCTATTATAATAAGAGAGTCTAATGTAAACATATCAAGAAGGACGACTTGATACTTAAAAAAGTTAAAGCTTTAAGAATAGATAATTGAGGTGACAAATTGATCCTGACATGAAAAGGATCATATATTGTTAAAAAAGTCATTTATGATGTGACTTACAAATTATAGGATCTAAATGATGACATCATCCCAAAAATGTGAAACGCAAACAACTTAAAAATTTATTATCAGTATCTCGATATAAACTGAGCTCACACTTGCATTATTTTGTGAATGGCACTACCATCCCAAGAATGTGAAATGCAAATAAAGTCTATTACCAGTAGATCGATTCAAACTAAGCTTACACTTTTATTATTTTGTACATGAACACGTGAATTAAATTATCTTTGGTAAGCTTGCGTTTAAGTGATTTGAAAAAATTCAATCTAAAATTTGTAATTATGTTTATCTGATCTAAGTAATTATGTAAGTTTTCAATCTAATTATCCACCTTTAGATCGGTTAATTGTTCTCATACTTATGCAAATAAGAAAGAAATGACAATAAATCCAAGCTGAAACTTGAAAATTTTTTTCTTGTTATTTAATTGTAACAATATATCGGTTAAAATATGAGAGGTCATAAAAAAATTTACAAAGTCAAAAATAAAAAATTATAGAATTTATTCATCAACAATAGTTGTAGGAAGAACATTCTTATCAGCAAAAGCAAGAATGACGACCTCACCTTCGACGACCTCTACAACTTTCTCCTTGGTCCCTAGGGTGGCCTCATCTTTATCTTCATCTTTTTCGAGCTAATTTGAACGAGCCCTTGATTTGATATTGTTGATGTCAATATCAGATAGGTCAAGGTTGAGAGAGGAGAATTTGAATTATACCTCATCTTTGGCCAGTTGAAAGGCACCAAGTATGTTTTTTCCTGAAAACTCTACCTTCATTTGGAGATAGTCATCGAAAGCCTTGTACTCTTTCATAGCCTTCACCTTCAGCTCTTCATTCCTTTTGTCCCAAGCTTTTAGCTCGGACCTTAGCCTTGCTATTTTGGCCTGAGCATCATTCAACTTCATCTCGACTTATTCCTTCATAGATCCAGTAGAGGCCTTGTTAACCGAGATGACCTTCAGCATCGCTGTCAGCTCGTTCACCTTTTTCTCAGCTTGACCTTTTTCTTGGGATACACTGAAGTTAAACCTGATGTTATCCAATGCCTTTGAGCTTTTCTTGTGCTCTTCGACAAGGGCAGTTATATCCTTTTCAACCTTTAGTATATGCTCCATGACAAAATAAATATGGTGGAAGGCTTGGCTGTTGTTTTTTACAAGTTGAGGTCGAAACTTTTTTTGAATTACACGAAAAGATCTTAAAAAAAATAAAAACAATAACAAAAAATCAAGTTGAGGTCAGGAAATGGTCACCAAAAGGAGGAACTATGACCTTGCCAAACCCCTTGGCTATGTCGAGGTTGGAAATGAGATTATCCATTGGAGCATACTCTAACCTTGTGGATGTTCTCTCTGAGTTAAGCTTAGCACCCTAGCTTTAGGGCTTTTAGGAGTAGAAAAAAAGGTTTTTACCCATAATCTTTTGGCTGGAAAGGGTGGTGTCGGTGCCGATGTGAAAGATAGGTCTTGACCTATCCTAGCTTTCAACTTTCAATATAAGAAAAAATGAGGCATAGAAGTGCTAACCACATTGTCTCATTCACAGGACGGGATCGCAAGCTGGATCATCTTTTGGCCCCTATTGAACCTTAAGACATATTGGTACAACAAAAAGTTTAAGCTGTTACTATTGACCATTTTTACAAAATCGAGCTAACCGTTATATAAAAATTAACTTAAAGCAAAATCCTTCAAAGTTACCTCAAACCTACCATAATATTTAATCTTGTTTATTACTTCTGTAGAGGTCAACTGATAAGCATCGATGATGAGCTCCCTTACGTGTAAAATCTAAAATCTTATCCCGATCTAATAGATCGAAGATAAAAAAAGTCATCGATCCATCCATAAAAGAGTTAGATGTACTCTTTATTTCCCAAATGTTAACCTCAAGCTCACCATCTTTATTTGTCTTTTGCTTCTCAAGGCCTATAAAAAGCAATTTTCATTTCTTTATTAAGCTTATGCAATCGACGAAAAATCTTTTATTTGACCGAGCTATGATATAAAACCACCTGCTATCATTGGGATATTTTTTAAAAGAGAACTCCCTGAATAGAGGGAAAAAAAGAAGAATATTTAGTTATTGATGAAGAATAATAAAAACAACTATGTATTGAATAGAATTTGAAGTGAGCTAAATGATGATCAAATTATAATAATTAAAAATTAAAATGAGTAAAAGATGAAATGAAAATCTCAGACCAACCATGAACAAATCCCAATATACGTAAAATCGATGCGATTTAATTTATCAATGACCTAATCTGAGAAGTTCAGTGTTATTATACTATATCCTTCTCTAGAAAAAAAAAAGTGATACCCAAAACACAAACGTGATGTGTCGAGCACATGATAAAACAATCTTCTGGATTTATCTTGCCTTTTAGCTTGCTCATCACGTCTTTGGAGATCACATTGAGGTCACACAAAATATATACAGAAACCTTGACGAGTTCATCCTGCACCACAAAACTCCTCTTCGTCGTCACTTTTCGAGGTGTTCCCTCTGTTTTGTTCCTCCTCGAAACCTTCATTGTTAAAAAAATTTGACTTTTGGGTGAAATCTCGAAAAAAAATAATGGATGAAAGCAACTCGATCCCCAAAAAAGAAAAACAAGGTAGAAAAGACGAGATGTTTAAAAAAACTAATTAAGGAAAAGTAAAAGTTACAGGAAATGAAAGAGAACAAACTCCAGAAGGGAGAACGATCGAAAAGAAAGCAAAGTCAACCATAAAAGATGGACCAACTTGAGAGATAAGAAAAATATGTGGATGTTGAAATTTGAAGTTGATTTGAGCATATAATTTTTTCGTACTTAAAACTAGCTTACCTCTTGCCCAAACATTCTTTTCATTAAGTTGTTGCTCTTTTTCAGATATCAAGTTGAATCAATAAACCGTCTTTGCATAGTTACAACCTTGAATAATATGAGGGATCAGGTCATTATCCTATTACCTTTATTAACTTCCTCTTAGCTCTACCTTATAACTCAACCTTTCTAAAACTCATATTAAAAGATATGATTAGCAATACGTACCGAAATGGGTATAAAAAAAACTTTTAAAGCTAAAACACTATTTAGATAAAAAATTTTAGATCGAATTGAGAACAAAGAAAGCAAAATGTGAAAAATTAAAACCCTACCAACCATTTATATAGACACACCACAAACCAAATGGATGACACGTTTCGCATCACATGTCGAAACACGGGCAAAAAAACAACTTTTCTCCTTTTCGCTTTCAATTTTTTTGCTCAAATCACTTTTCTCCTCATTTAATGCTATCAGATCGACCTAACTAAATGAACCCCAAGTCAGACCATCTAAACCAGACAACTGTTAAAGGTAAACTAAAAGCCTAGTTCACCTATAAGGTCCAAAATAAATGCCCAAATCCAAATTTTGAAAAAAAAAAAATACAAGTCTTGCCATAGCCAGACAAACTCCTACACTAATCTTAAATCACCCCAAATAATTATCCCCTCAACAACCTTTAAATCGATTATGCATTTAATCCAAAACATGCACAAGATCAAATAACCATGTCAAATCATGGCCCAAAGCTAATCATCGTCCAAAACCGACCTCCCCTTTCAATGTCAACCTTCGATGAACCAAACTGTCAATATGTTAATTCAACCAATCTATCCTACACCAAAGACATCGATAATAAATTTGACGATCTCATATTCAGACTATCTAACTAAAGGACAGAATATTGAAGCATTTGATAATAAAAAAGGTATAGTGATTTTTTTTCTCTTTCAAAACCTTCAATAGACAATCAGGGATATTTTTATCATTTGTACCAACTTGACAAAGTCAGTGCCACATCAGCTCAGCTTTATTTTAATTGTCCCCCCTTATGATCCCTTCAGCATACTTATAAATATAAAAAATTGAGCACTATGAAAGCAAATTCATCCCACTCACTTCTCTTTCTTTCTTATTTTTTTACCAACCTAATCTTTATTAACTTACACATCGAAGTGCAAACAAAGAACAACCCCTACCTTTATCTTTAACCACCATTCTCTTTTGCATTTACAAGAATACCCTTAGGTCATAACTCGGCTCCAACAATAACCATAACTTTCTGATAGTTATGAAACATACTAGAATCCACAACAATAAAGAGTTGAAAATGGTTCAAGTCGCATAACAACCATATTTAAACAGGCATATTGCTCGCGTATTCATATAGTAACAGGACTATGCTTAATGCATCCAGAGCCTTTTTTGCCATGTTGATGTTATTACTCTGCCTACTGCCTACTGGAGTTCCCTCAAAAAGTCTTCATTGTCAACCAGGACCTGTAGACACAAAGCATAACCATATCATGAGCCTGTCAGCATAAAAGGATTCTATTGACATGAACTACTCGTAAGTTTATATTATGCTATAATTTAATCTGGTTTGACTGAATAAGGGACGTGCAATGACATCATGCTTGATTTGTAGTTGTCCTAAACAACCACAAATAGATGCTTGATTTGTAGTTTCATATCATCCTAAGAAGTTTACTCTAATACTAAAAAAGTTCAAGAAGTAACAGATGAGTCGTGTTGCGTAAAAAAAAAAATAAATAAATAAGCGAATTGTGGTGAGTTCAAATAGTGAGTAATAATTGTATGGTGCATTTCATTTTTCTTGGTCTTTCTCCTACCACAAAACAATTAAAATTATAGATGTCATAGAAATAGAATGTTCAAATTCTAATCTTGGTTCATACACAAGTTCTGGATTCTTTTCACACTTTCTAGTTATTCTACAGACAAAAAACCTATGTAATGTATTTCAAATGATCTTTTAATCTTTCATTATTTGGTTATCTACCAGTTTTAAACGTCCAGGGCAAGCTAAAGGATATACGAACAACCCAATAGTTGCCAATCTTACCACCTAGTTCTACTATGCAATTTCAACAGCACACAAAAAATGGCCTAGGAGCAGTTGTTACTTTATTGAAACAACTACAAACTAGTAAGAACATTCTGAATTCTAATGATTATTCCTTACAAATGCTCTAGCAAATGATAGAGATGGTAAAGTTTCCAGTACTACTAAAACTTACCGTTTTCCAGCCATCAGGATCTAAGAAAGAGGTAATTTTAGTGTTGATTCCAGGAATTGGCCCTGGTTTTCGAGTAACCTTTCCGCCAAGCTCTTGTATAACATGCTCTACAACTTCACCACTCTTGTATACATCATCAGTGCTGATAGCAACCTGGAATGGGGACAATAGTCACCAAAAAAGGGCAATGGAACCATTTCTAAAGAAGAAATTAAGAAAACATCGCATAGACTTTTGTTGCAAGGTTAGCTAATAGAAAGAGTCTTAAACTGACCTGTGCATATGCATTTCCCTTGGTATATTCAATCACTCCATAATTGTAAGTCAACTCAAGAACAGTAGTCTCATGTTCTTCAGCATACCCCATCATGGCTATGGAGTACTGTCAAGAGCATGTAACAAAAATGAGAAAATTTATTAGGCTTCTTCCACAGGTTTCATATCCCTGCTAAGTAAACTAAATAAAATAATCCAAGTAGGACAGAATTTACCTTGTATTCAGGCCTATCAACCTTCTTCACTAGCTTCATGCCCAGGGCCTGCAAAGAAATAAACAAAGAAAAGCAAGGAAATTACTAACTCATCAAAAAATTTTCTAGCACCTTTTAATCAACAAAGTCAAGAAAAGAATCCCTTGAGAGCAATGACAGCAAGCAAACATTAGGTCCAAAGCCTATTTATGACTATCATCCAATCAGTCAAACTTTTATTTAAGTGATTCATGCACGCAAAGCACAATGAATTTGCTTTGAAATTGAAATTTTAGATTAACTAGAGAAAAAAAAGGTTCAAGCGAAAGGTAATTTTATATTGCACTACCTTTTCGTAGAATTTGACAGAGCGATCTAAATTCCCAACACGAAGCATTACTTGACAGAGTGGTTCAGGAGTAGAAGCTCTTTGGATGAGCTCAAAAACATAACCATCAGGATCCTTCACAAAAGCAATGACAGTGGATCCACCTTTGACTGGACCAGGCTCTCTAGTAATATTGCCACCCTTTGCACGGATGTCCTCAACCATTTTGTAGACCTAAAGTACAAGGTGGAATAAATATCATCATTTGCAATGAATCGATTGCTCGATTATTCCAAAAGTACGGAACTTACATCAGGAGTTGCAATTGCAAAATGCCCAAAACCAGTTCCAATATCATATGAAGTTACTCCATAATCTGTAACAAAAAATAACAGTTCTTAGAGACCAAAGAAGTTCAAGAGAACTAAAAAATTTGAGAAGCCCTCTGTCATTATCAGTAAATTCCTTCAGTACCCCAAAAGTACCCACTTTAGATTAACTAAAGTGAACTATGCCGCAATAGATGTATCAGATCTACAGCATTTTGATTAAAAGGAATCCTCAGGCTAACTGCCTGATCAGGAAACAAAACTCTCCAAGCTTCAAGCATTACAGGCATAAAAAAACCCATTTGCACAAAATATTTCCATATAGAGGGATAAATATAGCACAAACGTACTGTATGTTAACTCCACAACGAAATGCGACTCCTCTGGGCCAAACCCAAGAAAGGCATTGGAGTATTTCTCCTCAGGAATGTCTCTTTTCCTCAACAGTTTCATTCCAAAACAATCAGTGTAAAACCTGAATACACATTTGTAACAAAAAAATAAGAACATCGAAGCGTCAAAACAAAAAGCAAAGTAAAAGAATTAACATCCTAGTTCTAGAAAAGCGTACTTACTTGATGGTACGATCAAGATCACCAACACGGTAGACGGCATGAAGGAACCGACGCTTATCTTTCTTTGGCCATTCCAACAACTCAGCACTGGGAACTGCAGCTGAACCTTCAGCCATTTTTCAACAAATCCTATTGCTCTGTAACCATTCATAAAGCCAACCAAGTGAATAAAAACCACAACTTTAAAACAAAAGTTTCATATTTTTCCCATTTTTCTTGACCTTTTTCTTTGTCACCTAATTCATCAATAAAATCACCTTTTTCATTTAATTTTTCAATTTTATGTGAAGATCAAACTAAAGACTGAAAATTTATGATAAATATGGATCACAACAAAGAACAATTCAAATCAGCTTACTGGAGATAAGCGCTAAACATGAGAAAGGAAACCCTAATTTGGATCAAAGAGCGTACCAGCAATTACTAGGGAGAGAGAGAGTGAGTGATGAAACGCCTCAGAGAGTCCTGTCAGCTTTGGGGTAAATTTATAATCCTTGACATCATGATTTCTCGCTAACGTGACCTGTCAGTTACAAAGTGATCCGATAACCGACAAACGCGTCCCCTAGTAGTTGCAACCAACTAACCAAACAGATGTGTCCTTCTGAACTTGTAAGGAACAGTAGCCCTTGTTTTAGACGAAATGATTAGGAAACAACAGGATTTATTAGGCCGATGACCTTTTATGGGACTTTGTCTAGACGTCAAAACCCTCTTATGGATACTAAAACAGAAACGTGGCAATATTCGATTTTTTCCACGTTATTAAAAAAAAATAAAATAATAGTAAACCAGTTTAAGGCTTTCTGGCCAAAATAAAAAACCAATTTAAGGCTTGAAGATATCAATGGAAGCAGACATCAGCTTCCATTTTACGTATCTAAAAGTTTTAGGAAAAAGCTAAAGATGGAAGGTCAATTGCTGATAAAAAGTAGTGGCCACTTTCGGCCTTGGAGAAATGAAATCTGTAACTTTTCATTTGCAGTCTTTGGGCAGATGGGCAGGCCTTTTGGGATTTCTTTGTTTCAGGGCCTACTTTCAATATGATGTCGAAATCAGCAAAACCTAGAATGGGTTTCTTCCAGATTCTAGTTGCAACTTCAAATTGGTTTTATAAAGATGTAACCCAAAGAAAAAATTGTTATGTAAAGAAATATATATGTTGCATTTTCATCTCTTTTTCTTTTTTTCTCTTTGATGTGTGTGTAATGAGGTATTTTGTTTTCTTTGGCAGCAAATAAAGCAACAGGACCGTGTCCAAATGAAAAAAAAAAAGAAGCAACAAGAGTCCTGACCATAGAGTTGTTTCACTCTACAATTTTGCAATGAAATATGCTTGTGATAAGTTTTATGCATTTGCAATCCTAGAATATTTGCGTTTTTACTGGATTTGTTAGGCTGAGAATCAATATTGCTGCAAATGAACTTGTCACATCAACTTCCATATAGATTGCCTTGTTTTACACCAACTCCATAATCTCCAGCAGAGTGTGGGAAGAATTAATTCAAATCAATCTTCTACTCCTTTACATTAATTTGTTGATTGTAAACAAGAGGCCTCAATTTTCCTTATGCATGTTACACTCAAACAAAACTTGTTATTGACAGGTTATTTTCTTCACCTAAAACTAGAGGCAACTATCAACATTCAAATGATTTTAAATTTTAATATCAGTAATCTTTTTTTTATCTTCAAATTATGATTTTTTTATATATAAAAAATTCATATCAATTGCGACAAGGAATATACTGTAGAAGTAAATGGATGTTTCTAGGATTAGTTATATTTTGCTCTCAATCTCATCAGTATCTCACAATAATGCAACGCCAAACAATAACATCCTCGCCGACGCACCGTTTTTCGCCGAAACTTTTTGCGCTTTATCGTAGCATTTGTAGCAAACCAACCCCATCCTCACATAGCCCATGGTCAATTAAACGTCAACATCAACATGTGAGTGCAGGGGGAGGGAGGATCTGCCCGCTTTGTCTACAGCTTCAAGCACCTTACCCGCCTGGTTAAATTAATGCTTGTTCGTTTTGCAGCACTAATTATATAACGATATAAATTAAATCTTATATTATCTTGAGTATAAATTGGAATACAAAGAAAAACATATGTACTGTATACTGTAAGCTTATGTAGGGGAAATTATTGGAAAGATTTTTATGAAATGGACCACCAACCACAAAGCATTCTGACGGCCTTTGTCGCCACAGAGTGTCCTTTCAGTGCGTCTCCAGCCACCAGGCGATGGTCCTCACTACTCCCTCCCCAATTTCCACATAATTGTGGTTAATATTTACAGATTGCGACAAACAGTTCCAGTCACAGATTTTTTTTCTTGGAAAGGATTAAAATTGAAGTCTCATAATTTCACCACATTACCATATTCCGTTCCCATTCCCATCAAATAATTTCACCACATTTATTTATTTATTTTTATTATTTTATAAAAAATCGAGAGAAAATGAAATGATATAATTTTCGCACCATTTAAAAATGAGGAAAAGGGTGTTATTGAGGAAAAAAACTGGACCTTTATTTATAGCGTGGGCCACCCTGATTGAACCAAATGATTCTGTAAATCTGAGGTCACATAAATTTGCATAATTTAAACCACACCTTAATCTCTCAAAATAATTACTAGTATTTTTATGGAGGATTAAAAATAATTTTAAAAAATGACCAGAAAAAACAGTGAGGAAGAATCAAGGAAATTAAGGTGGCCGTTTCTTCAGCCTCCAAGCTCAAATTGAAAAACCATCTCTCTACCGAACACGTCTCTCTCGTGCTGGCCACATGACGGAAGCAATGAGCGACTGGATTAATCTCCTTCCAACCAAAATCAGCCACGCAAGCAAAATTTCGGTTTTCGAAATCGCGTCTAGGTTCAATGAACCTGGTAGCCCTACTTTTTCACGCCATTATTTAACCATTTAACTCTCTCTTACGGGCACTAAACACAGATAAAACTCAAACCCAGAGGAAAACTGAAGATAGCTTCTTTTTTCGTTTCTTGAAACAAATATTACATTTTTATATTAAATGGCGTTTGCTGTAACAAAGATTACATCTTTATCTGCAATATCTGGTTCCAGCTTTTCTCGTTCAAGTGCTTCCTCTAACCTCAATGGTACTTTTAATTTTGTTATTTTCTTCTCTTTTGTTTAAAATTTTTTTTTTTGGTTAATTATGTTTATTGATGGTTATATTTGGGGTTTTCAGTTCCACAAATTGGTTCATTTCGGTTAGCAGATCGTCATGCAACGGTGAATCTGTCTCAAAAACGTTGCGGGGTTAAGCCCGTAAATGGGGATTCAAAACGGAATGATTCCATCGTTTCTCTGTCTGCAACCGTCGTTGCTCCAGGTGAAACTTCAAAAATCATTTTTATTCTTTTTTTATTTTAGTTTTAATTTAATGATGATTAAAAAAGACTTAATTATTTGCTGGATTAACAGAAGTGTCGGAAAATATAGAGTTGGAGGATTACGAGCAGTTGGCTAAAGAACTTCACATCGCTTCTCCACTTGAAATTATGGATAAGGCTCTAGAGAAATTCGGAAACGACATCGCCATCGCTTTCAGGTAACTTTTAGCTCAAAATTTGTTTAGCTTTAAGTATTATTAATTATAATGTTAATGATTTATATGCCAAAGTATCTCATCGAATATTCTCACTATCTGAAGGATCTGTTGCTTTTAAAATTATTAAATCCATTTTCTGTTATGGTAAATTTGAGTGTTAATTGGTAATGGGAATTTTTTGTTTTTAATTTGTACAGTGGTGCGGAGGATGTTGCTTTGATTGAGTATGCGAAATTGACTGGTAGGCCATTTAGGGTGTTCAGCCTCGATACTGGAAGGCTGAACCCAGAAACTTATCGATTCTTTGATGAGGTTGAGAAACATTATGGAATTCGCATCGAGTACATGTTTCCGGATGCTGTTGAAGTTCAGGCATTGGTGAGGAATAAAGGGTTGTTTTCTTTTTACGAGGATGGGCACCAAGAATGCTGCCGTGTTAGGAAAGTGAGACCTTTGAGGAGAGCACTCAAGGGGTTGCGTGCTTGGATTACTGGTCAGAGGAAAGATCAGTCTCCAGGAACTAGGTCGGAGATTCCTGTTGTTCAAGTGGATCCTGTTTTTGAAGGATTGGATGGTGGGATTGGTAGCTTGGTGAAGTGGAACCCAGTTGCCAACGTTGATGGTAAAGACATTTGGAATTTCCTTCGGGCAATGAATGTGCCTGTCAATTCTTTGCATTCCCAAGGATACGTGTCTATTGGTTGTGAGCCTTGCACAAGGCCAGTTCTACCAGGACAACATGAGAGGGAAGGAAGGTGGTGGTGGGAGGATGCCAAGGCCAAGGAGTGTGGTTTACATAAAGGAAATTTGAAACAAGACACTGCAGCCCAACTTAATGGCAATGGAAATGGGGCTGCCCATGCCAATGGTACTGCCTCTCAAAATGACATTTTAAATAGCCAGAGCTTGGTCACATTGAGCAGGACAGGAATTGAGAATTTGGCAAGATTGGAGAACCGGAAAGAGCCATGGCTTGTTGTGCTTTATGCCCCATGGTGCCGATTTTGCCAGGTAAACCCTGTTACAAACTATGCGGAATTTAATTTTAAAATTGCTTTTTGGCTTTAATCTGATGGATGAGTGTGTGAATTTTGAGCAGGCAATGGAAGAATCTTATGTTGAATTGGCTGAGAAGCTGGCAGGTTCTGGAGTGAAAGTAGCAAAATTCAGAGCTGATGGTGAACAAAAGGAATATGCAAAGAGAGAGTTGCAGTTGGGAAGCTTCCCCACTATACTTTTCTTCCCCAAACACTCGTCTAATCCAGTAAAGTATGCCTCTGAGAAGAGGGATGTTGATTCATTGATGGCCTTTATTAATGCCCTTCGATGATGGGAATCAAACATAATTTGTCGACTTAGCAAATCTACTATTGAGTGGTGGTTCCTGCTCGTTTTCAGTAATCAAACTCATGAAGATTAGATGGACTCCTCCTTTCCAATCCTTCTTGTTGGAGAGATTATGAACCCATATTTTGCCATGTTTTTGGTATATTGTACATACTATTCCTTAATCCTTCAAAGTTTTATTTAGAGGGATCTTTTGGGCTTTAGTCATCCATGTAATGAATTGAAGAGTACTGTCATTGTTAAATGATTTTTTGCCAGAACTTTACCCAGGTAGTCTTTGATTTCAAGATCACCAACTTGATCTAATTTTATAACCAGTGATTTAAGATCATTATGCTTGGTTAAGGAAGCCTTAATCATTGAGAAGTGGAGATAACTGTTTTTTATATTTGTCTCGAGAGGAAGGAAATTTCCTGGATGCCTTAAAGTGTCGGGCGAAGGAAAAAAAAAAAAACAAAAAAACCTTAGACTTCATAGTCTCTCATGACGAAAAAGCATAAATGTCCACCGGCACTTTCGAATTTTATTTAGGAACCAGCAGAGCAAGTTACCAGGATTCTCGTCTCTCGCCCATATGCTACAAGAATTAGCCTCTTTAAGCCCTGTGGTGAACGAATTCAGCAATTGAACTCAGCCCCAAGGGATTCAGTCAAGTTCTGTTAGCCTCTTAATGGAAAAGAAGAGGTTTAAGGTAACAAAATTTGTAGCTTTAATTTAGATTTAGTATGCTAGATTAATAAGAGGGGATAATAAGCAATAACTTTGTTTCTCACGAATGATAATGGACGGGCGTTCTCTTGCCTTGTAGACGAACCCACCAGGCAGGTAGGCAGGCACGAATGCACGCACCAAATCGAAGGACGTCCCTGCAGCGTTGTGGGTTATTCTCTGAGAATGATTTGCTGAAATCTCTGTTATAGCTAAATATGTTAACGATTGGCAGTTTGGACATTGAACGGATTAAAGCAAATGAGCAAAACCTTGCCAGTAACTTAACATCAAGAATGAGAAAATCTGATACTATTTCCACTTGGAAAAACAAAATGCAGATTTGTTTGCAAAGTTAGATGTTGTTTGAGGCCCCCAAACCTTTGCCAAGCCCAATGTCCAAAACTTTGCAATTGGTTCAACAACCAGCTAAATATTCACTAGTATGGAGAATGGAATCCATGCATTGTGGGCTGGTATTTAATGTCAAATGAATTATGAAGACATAATTTTTTAAAATTTTATATCAATTAACATGTTATAACTATAACTAATATATAGACAAAAAATTCATCAAATATCCAGCTCAGGAAATGTAAAAATCTTACCTATATCTCTATACTATGTTGTATCCTTTGAAGATTGCTTGGTAATTGCTTTTCCTAATTACTTTTTTCCTACAAAAATAATAAGCAAAATGAGCGATAAGATATAAAAAGTAAATAATATTTTTGAAGAGTAAAAAATTGAAAAAAGTGTTTTTTTCTACAACTTAAAACACATAATTTTACTTTTATACTTAACAAATATATTAGAATTCATTGTATGTAATTTTGCGTATATACTTTAACACCTATTTAAGTTTACATAAATCTAAGAAACATGTATCTTGTAGATGATTTGATGAGATGCTAAACTTGTGATTGATGACAGGATCCTCTCTTACGAGATGCCATCCAGATTGCCAACAATCTTTCAAACTTTGATCTGAGATGCTTTAAAAACATCTATTGTTTGAAAAGGAAAAGATGTATACACTATGAAACCACAACATATTACTCTAGATTAAATGATATAATAATAGTTAAAGCTTACACATTGATTTCCTCTGCAATGCAAGTGTAACATTATAAAGAGAAAATTTCTTATTATAAGAAGTTATTGAGGAAAATTTATAAGAAGATTTTAAAATTGATACTGCATCAAAATTTTAAAGCATAAAACGGAAATTTTTTCATATTTTCCAATTTCACATTC
This sequence comes from Durio zibethinus, assembly GCF_047325235.1. Lineage (NCBI taxonomy): Eukaryota > Viridiplantae > Streptophyta > Magnoliopsida > Malvales > Malvaceae > Durio > Durio zibethinus. The sequence continues at coordinate 12,309,771 of NC_143187.1, forward strand.
ATGATAGATTCGAACAAAAGTAAAAATAGTTAACTCCATTATGTTTTTACCATTCCAAACCCTCTTTTCTCGGAGCCATAATCCCATTAAAACTTGAACAAATTCAAAAAAATTCATCATATTCAACTAACCAAATCAATAAAAAAAATATTTGAAATAGTAAAGCTAACCTAAAATGAGTAGATAGATCCCTTTCTTTCTATCTCATTTCTTTTCATTGATCAAATATCATGCCATGGAGCTTCGGTCTGTAGTACATAGACCCATATAAATGTAACAAAAAAACAAAAAATAAATTTAATTTTTTTGTTTTAATTGATTTGCTAACGATATATGTATGTTAATGAGTTTATTATTTGTATGTTTATGAGTTGATCATTGATAACATAATTAAATTGTTTTAATCTTTTAAAATAATTCTTTAATATATATTATTATTATAGTTTAGCCTGACTTTTATAATTAATTTTTTTATACTTTTTTCTTTTAGAAGTTTATAATTGTTATTCCAATTACTAAAAATTAATATAAAAATTAATGCAAATAAATTGCACACCTTCCACCAACAATTAATACTATGTGATTTATTAAACACCTTGAACACTTCAATTAGACTTCTTAATGTAGAATTAAATAATTTAGTAGGCGGTGAAGTACTAGTAGTTTAAGACCAAATTGTCGTAAGAATTGTACATCTTGAGTAATTTCTATCTAAAGATGATTTAGTCTTTCTCATTTGTAATAAATTGTTGGATTTTTTAGGTTTTCTAGATGGTTGAACAAACTAATGTGATCTATTGTAAGTAGAGAATTATCAAATGAAGTAAAATTAATTGTTTTTAGTGAATTTTTTCAAGATGTGACAAAATTCATTTACATCATCTTTTGAATCTATTTAAGCTAGATTTACATTCATTCAAGAAATTTTTGGTTGTTAACGTTAAAAATGAAATCATTATAAATTATATAAATTATATATAACAAGTTTGTTATTATAAGAATTGGAATTTTCTTAAGAAGAAAACATGACAAGTAGCAAGATCAAAATTTTGTCTCATGTTATTTTAATTTTAAAAATTGTCTTGTAATATTTTTTATATAATAAAAACTTATGTATAATAAAAATTTTCAAACTAAAAAATTAAATTTTCAATTGGTAGAACACATAATTACAAACAAATAATGAAAGCACTGATGGAAGATTATATAAGAAAAAAAAAAGAGATGAAATATTTATTAGTTATACATAGATTTATCTTTTCCATAAGCAAACAATATTAGTGCAATAGAATGTTTGAATGAAAAATATATAAATGTATTAATTTCAAATTTTTTAGGATTGTATACACCTTCTTTTCCTCCATTATGTCAATTGAAGATTATTCATCGTTATATCAAATTTTTTAAGGTTATCATATTAAGTAATATTAGTTCAAAAGTATTGAAATTCATTAAATTAATTACCACTACTACATTTAATATAAAAATATTATTATAAATGATAATTTAACTAAATTTAAAAGTGATTGAAGGGCATTTATTAACAAAATTTATTTGATAAATTTTTATTGAATTGTGTATTTAGCATTCAATCATTTTGCATTTTGATTTCTCATAATTTCGAGTAGAGTTTTAAACTTATGATTAACAATCCATTATGTTGAGTCATAATTTATCATCTATTTTTATTCATACTATATTCAATTATTTACTTCTGCACCGGGTAAATTTGATTTAATAATTTATGCATACTTTGTTTAAAAAACTGGATTCAAATCTTTAAATCCAAATAAAAAATAATAATATACTCAATTACTTATAATTATAATTTCACTTTAGAAATATTCTTAAAAATTAATTAACTAATTCAACCACAAAGGTAACAAAAATGAGCATTTAAGATTAAAGAAGTTTTAAATTGTTATGGAAGATGAATAAGAAATTTTGGATTCCAATTCGGTTACTATTTCAATTCAAAATTTGATTATATTCAATCAATTCAAGTTTTAAATAACTATTAAAATGTTAACTTTTTAAAATCAATTGAAATCAAGTCATGCTAGTTCATTTTTATAATTAAGAGTATTATATTAATTTTTAATTAAATTAAAATTTAAAATGAGTAAAAATTTTATACATATTCAATTTGAATTTTGACTTGTTTCAAATTTAAGTTGATTAATCCATATTATTTTTAATTATACTTTTATGACATGCTAATAAATTTTAAAATAAAACGAGAACATAACATAATGAAAATTTAAGTGCAAAAGTTATAGGGTGCTTATGATAATTTTAGAAGAAAAATCCTTATGCACAAATCTTGTAGAGATTAAATGATATATCTTTTTTTTAAGGATTTTAAAATTCGTATTGTAGAAATGTTAATTTAGATAAATGAGTTTATAATGGTTCTTTTACTTACCAAATTGTTGTTATATGGGGTGAGAGAAACAAGTCAAATATTTTATTTGAATGAGATATTGTATTTCATAATTATTTAAGAAAACAATATAAAGTTAAACACTATTTAGGTTGTTATGACTTTTGAAATATTCTTTACTTTTTTCAAAGGAAAAAGTTGGTAGGCATCAAAATATTAAGAAAGTAATTTTGAATATGGTAACGGGAATGAAGTAACAATTAGAAATATACTATCTTTTCATTTAACAAAAGAAATTTTTGAAAGAGAATACGAATGTAATTATTGTAAACTTAATCTTTTTAAAAAAATTTATCTACTTATTTTTTTATTAATTCTATTTAATAAATATTTTCTCATTACTTTTATCATATTAATAAAATTTGTCCCAAAAAATATATACTTAAATATAAAAATATAAAGCAAAGCTTATTACTTTCATTATTGGCAGAATACTTCAAATTTCAATATTTTATATGTAATTGTATTTTAGTAACAGGAATAAAAATGCATAAATACATCAACTACTCAATCAAATCATTAATAAAAGTTATTTAGTATTTTACCATGAGTTAAAAAAATTGAAGAATATCTTTAAAATATCGACTTAAAATATATTGTATATATTTATTTATTTTAGTTTTGATACTTTCAATAGTATAAAATATTATGATTTAACTTATTATTATGTGTTAAACTATTGATAGCAAATTAAGAGCATTTATGCATTACTTTTCAAGTCATCTACATTTAAATTTTTTCTTACTTTATCTTACAAATTATATCATCTAATCTACATTGTGGTTGCTTTCTTTTTAAATACATGCAAACCAATAATAAAATAATAGTAGATAATTGGTAACTTAGTAATTAATCATTAAAAACTTAAAAATAATTAGTATAACTTAATAGTAAATTATGGATAAATTAGTGATAAATTAATAGTAAATGAATGATAATTTAGACTTCGTTTGTTTCACTAAAAATAGCTTTCTAAAAATAATTATTGGAAAATGAACTTATTTCTTGGAAACATTGATATTTTTCAAAAAATTTGCATTTCCATCAAATTAGTATTTTTCATATAACTATTTAAATAAATTTTTTACACTTATTTATAATAATAATAATAATAAATGCCATAAATATAAAAATAACAATTAATAAATTAAAAAACACAACACAATTAAATAATTATAATAAGATCTTACAAACTTTGAATATAATAAAATAGCTTATATATTATTTTTACACAAAAGATAGTCTTACAAAAGTTTTTAGGTTAATAATAATATTGTTTTTACACATAATAAACCTACCATAACCATAATTAGCCTACACATGCGAGTGATTTCCATTCTACCAATCACATAAAAACAATCAACCAACATATGAGGTTCCATCTTTAACCCATCACAAACTTTTAAAGTTAAAGACTTCTAAGATTGTTACTTTTAACCATAAATGCTTTAGCTTGTTTCTTATGCCCCACTAGATAATCAAAGGCAATAGTAAGGGATTCTTCATCAAATCCCTCCATTAACATCACTTGCTCATAAAGATCTGTATTGTTAACTTGATCCTCAGAGAATTTTTTTTATGGCATTAGCAATTTCAACAAGTTGCTCTACCATATTGTTAAGTTTTTCATCTTCCACATTTTCTTGAACACTTTTCCTTTTACGATGAGATCTTGGTTATGAAGTTTTAATTGATGAAGATACTTTTTCTCTAGCCTCCTCATTAATTTTAGTATTAAAGTCTACAGGCATCGAATAAAGCTTATTAGCATATTTTAAATCAATATCAATAAATGATTTAGCAAAACTTCATGTTGTTATATCTTTGCCAACAACTAAAGCCATGTTATCATATATATCAAGTTTCTTGTTCAAAAATTATTCAAACTTTGAATGTGCCTGTTTTAAATCATAACATAATAAGATAGCTAATCTATTGTAATAGAAAAATATTAAAAGAAGAAAACTAAAATATTATTGTCACTACTTCATCATTTGTATTTTTATCACACATTATCATCTTCAAATTGTCATCCCATTTAAATCCACCTTCTCCTCGAATTTTGCATATAATCTACCATGTATTTTTTTTCTGTCATAAGATGATTTTTCACATGATTTGGCTCACGACACCATAGGGGCGCACGGCACCTTAACTTCGTCCGCATGGCTAAAGAATTGGTGAGGATGCATGGCCCAAAAATTATGGTTATTATTGAAACACACATTTCAAAAAAAGATGTTTGAAGGATCATCGATAGGCTCCTATTTGATGTATGGAAAGATATCGTTACCATTGCGTACAAAGGAGGTATTTGGCTGCTGTGGGGTTTTGATCTTATAGAGGTGAGTGATATATGCTCTACGAAACAAGAGATCTATGCCACTGTACAGGTAAGATCCATAAACCTTACTTGGTTACTTTCTATTGTTTATGTAAGTTCTAGGTTTAAAGAGCGAAAACTGTTACGAGAAAATCTAAAAACTATTGCTACCCATCATAACTACACATAGCTAGTGATAGGTGATTTTAACAAAGTTATTAGGGATGAAGATAAGAGAGGAGGGGCACCTCTATCAATCTCTAAGGCTAGGGCTTTCCATGACTATCTTAACTTTTATCAATTGTTTAACCTTAGGTTTGTTGGACCACGATTCACTTGGTTTAACAATAGAAAGATTTCTAGATTAATTCAAGAATGAATTAACTTGGCCCTAGTTGTAATACCCATAAAAAAAAAGAATATTTTAAGTATTTTATAAGTAAAGAGAGTTTTTAATAAAAAGTTAGAAGGGCAAATGACTTATCAATAAATAACTTAACTTTTAATAGGGTTGAAAAAAATAAAGACTTATTTCTCCTTTTTTTCTTATACTAAACAAACAAGTAAGAAGGATTTCAAGTGAAAGACAAGAACAAAATCTATAAAGAGAGTTGCCATTAAAAGGTGAGTAAATAATTTTCTTCAATTTGAATAAATAATAGTGATTGTTAAATCTTAAGGTTTAATTTGTAATCGAGAAACCATAAAATTTTAGGAAATCAATTATCTCTTTTCAAGATTGGTTTAGGCAAATCATTTAGACTTTAATCAATGTCTAATAAAGTGTTGAGAAAGTTTAGTAATGTGGTTTTATTGCTGTAAAAATAAGAAATAGAAATTTGATAGGTTTAGGAAGGAAAAATTTTGTTTCGTATTAATCCTGGTGTTTGTAGTGGTGGATTAAGATAATATATTGTATTAAGGGATAAAATATTTCCATGATTATTATAAACCGTTGTTGAATTTGCTTTCCAATGAAATAAACGAAAGTTAATTATGAGTTTTCTATGAAGAGTAGCTTAGTTTTTACTTAATGATGTGCAGGCTGCCTAGTAGCATCAAGGAGAAATTACGAAATTCCTCTTAATTTTTATACAAGAAATTATAGATTAAGCCATATATGTTTGAAAAGCTTATGGAGTCTACTTTCCAACAAAATAAGCGAAATTGAATTAGAGTTTCCTACGAATAAATGTGTTATTTTTATTAGAAAGTATGCATTCTTTCTGACAGCAACATATAACGTGGATTGAAAATATTATTATAATTAATCTACAAAGATTCACAACATGAATCATATATGGTTAGAAAGCTTATTGAACCTAGTTTCTAATGAATAAAAAGATCTTAATTCCAAGTTTAATATCTTAAGATATGGTTATTTTAATGAAAGGAGCTCAGATACTTAGTATTAATTAGTTGAATTAACCTTTGTTTAACTGAATTATTTTTGGTATAATTAGTATCAAAATGAGTTGATTAATTTTTTTTATGTTGAAATTATCTTGAGCAGGCCGTTAAGTATTTTGGGGAAAAAACTAACTAGTGAAATCAAAATGAGATAAGTAGAATCTCATATACTTTACTTATTTTTGAACCATTGTATATATATTTTTAAATGAGTAAATATTTTTTTCATTATTTTCGATATATGAAAATAAGACCAAGCATATAATTATTTTATGTTTTTGTATGTAAATGATGAATCATGCTTATAAATGAAATGAGAAAATAATTTATGTTTAAGAAATAATTTTATGATAGCTATGTTTTTATCTCCTTGAGAAATGAGATTATCAATAAAAAAACTAATTCTACGGTCCTGACTAGTAGGTTATAGTAGTCAGTATAACCATGATCATACGGCCCTGCTAATGGGTTATAGTAGTTAACATTAGGCCTTGACTAGCAACTATAATGGTTAACAATGATCATGATAATGAAATTATTGATACGACCAATGTCACAAATTATAACAGTGATCGCAACTAATGATAAACTAATGATTTATGATATTTTAAATATTGATCCATGATTTGTATATGAAAATGATTTACAATAATTTTTAATGATTGATCCATGATTTGGTTTGATTACAATATTTGAATGATAACATATTTTGCAATGAATTATGAATTGACATGTTTTAACATTGATTTATGAATTTAAGAAATGTTTGATAGAATAATAATTTTTGAAATGTTTTAACATTATAATTTAACGAATGTTTTGAATGATCTATACAATATGCATGAAAACAATACTTGATTTGATAAAGTGTGTGATCCTATACTTATTAAGTTATGGTTTGTTCGTTCTACATTTACTTTTTTTTTACAAATGGATAAGTGATAAGTTTGCTTAGTTATGTGAGAAACTAAAAAATCGGATTGAAAAGATTACTCTGATATTGGAGACATTATTGGCTAGTGAGCTTTTATAAAGCAGTCTAGTATTTTTAGTTTGCATTTGAGAATATGAAGATTTCTTATTAGTTGAATTAAAGTTATAGATTTTCTTGAATAGATTAGTTTATTGAAGAATTTTAAAATGATTAAGAAATAAAGCTTCATATTATTTTAAGATTTTATTTTAAGGTAATATGATCTTTTTATGTTTCGATCTTGGGGAGTGACAATAGCAAACCCTGTATGGCTTTTAGCTTTTCCTTAAGTCTATGTTAAACAATTGGCTAGAACTCACTCAAATCATTACCCGATCCTAATTACACTAAAGGAAAAAAGATTCCAATATGGCCCCCAACCATATCAACTTCAGAATATGTGGCTTGATCATCTAATTTCATGACCCATGTTCAACGAAGTTGGGAACAAGAAAGTTCATCGTTGGTATCCACGGTGGAAGCCTTAGGGAAAGACATAAAAGAGTGGAATGTTAAACACTTTAAAAATGTGTTTACAAGGAAGAAAAGACTTATTGCATAGCTTAGAGGTCTTGAAAAGGTGCTTGAAACTAAGCCTAAGCTGTTCCTCCTTGATTTGTAAAAAACATTAGTCAAAGAATACAAGCAAATTCTCTAAGTCAAAGAAGATATTTGGGTTTTGAAATCTCGGATTAGTTGGCTCACTAATGGTGAGCGAAATACAAGACTTTTCCATGTCTCTACCATTGCCTGTAAGTGCTTTAATAAGATTTTGAACCTTAAAGACTCGAAAGAAAATTTGCGTCTGAGCCAAGCAAGCTAAGGTAAATCATGTTGAAGCATTTCAAAAAATTATATGCAACCTACTAAGTGCATGGAAGGTGGAGACATGAAAGATGTAATACTCGTAAAAAAATACTATTTTTTAGGTATTTTTATAAGTGGAGGGACTCTTTAATAAATAATAAAAAATACAGAAGACCTATTGATAAATAATCTAATTTTTTTTAATAGGGTTAACTTATTTTATAGTTTTCGATCGACGACTAATTAAAAGAAAAATACAAACTTATTTCTCTTTTGTTTCTTATACAAAAAAGATAAATCGAAGGATTCCAAGTGAAGTTTAATAATAAAATCTATAAAGAGAATTATCTATCAGAGGTGAGTAAATAATTTTTTTCAATTTTGGAGTGTTGATTGTTAAGTTTGGAGGTGTAATTAGTAATCAAAAAATCTTAAAATTTAAGGGTTTTCATTATCCCTCTTCAAGATTAGTTTAGGCAAATAATTTAGACTTTAATTAGGATCTAATTTAGTGTTGAGAAAGTTGGTAATATGATTTTATTACTGTAAAAATAAAAAAAAAATTTTAATGGGAATAGAAAGTAAAATTTTTGTTTGGAATGAACCTTGATATGAATCCTAGTATTTACAGTGATGGATTAAGGTTATATTTTGTATTAAAAGATTAAATACTACTATGATTATTATATATCATTGGAAAGCTTGCTGAATTTATTTTTCAATGAAATAAATGGAAGTCAATTCCAAATTTTCTATGAAGAGTAGTTTAATGTTTACTTAAGAATGTACAGGCTACCTAGTAACAATAGTACAGGGGAATCTCAAAATTCATCTTAATTTTTATGCAAGGATTTTTAGATTACGTTTGGAAAGCTTATTGAGTATACTCTCAAATGAAACAAATGAAATTGAATTTGGAGTTTCCTATGAATAAATATGTAATTTTTATTAGAAGATATACAGGCTATCTAGTAGTAGCTTTTGATGTGGATTGCAAAAATTTTTATAATTAATCCACAAGGAATCATGAGATGAGCCTGTATGGTTAGAAAGTTTATCGAGTCTAGTTTTTAACATAATAAAAATATTTTAATTTCAAGTTAGATATATTAAGATATGGTCATTTTAGTGAAAATAACATAGGCTACCGGAATTAGTTACTTGAGTTAATTCTTATTTAACTTAATTGTTTTGGTATAAGTGATATTAAATAGGTTGATTAATTATTGTTATGTTGAAATTATCTTGAATAGATCATTAATTATTTGAGAAGAAAAACTAGGTGGTGAAATCGAAATGAGGTAAATAGAATCTCACACACTTTACTTGTTTTCAAATCTGTGTATATATGTATGTTTCTAAATAAGTAAATGTTTTATTTCTTTATTTTTTATATATGAAAATAGGATCAAGCATAAGATATTTTATGTTTTTACTATGTAAATGATGGATCATACTTATGAATGAAATAAAAAAATGATTTATGTTTAAAGAACGATTTTATGATAGCTATATTTTTATATCCCTAAGAAATGGGATCATCGACATTAGAACTAGTTTTACAGTCCTGGCTAATGGGTAATAGTAGTTAGCATAGATATGATCATACGGCTCTACTAACGAGTTATAGTAGTTAGCATAAGGTCTTGGTTAGCGGGTTATAATAGTTAACAATGATCATGAGGATGAAATTATCGATACGACCAATGTCACAGATTATAATAGTGATCGTAATTAATGATAAATTAATGATAATGATGATTTGTGATGAATGATTTTTATAAATTGATCCATGATTTGGTGACATGTTTGAAATTGATTTATGATCTACGAATGATTGATAGAATGTTGATTTTTGAATTATTTTGACATTATGAGTTAATGAATATTTTTGGAATGATCTATGTCATATGTATGAAAATAATGTTTGATCTGATAAGGTATGTGAGCATATACTTACTGAACTGTGGTTTGCTCATTCCTTTTTTTTTTTTACAGGTGATATGAATGATAAGTATGATTAGTCTTATGAGAAGCTAGAAGACTACCTAAAGAATAAAATTTTATGAAATATTATTTTTTTTAGTTGTAATACTCAACTTTGAACCTTTGGAGACTTGCTATTTAGTTATTTTACTTATTGAGAACCTTATTTTATTTAAAAATTTTTCAATGATTATGGATTATACTTCATATTATTTTGAAGTTTTACTTCAAAATAATAAGGTGGTGTTATGAATTAGGCTTCATATATCGAGACGTGACAAATGAGGCCTAAAGAAAATCGCTCGACTTTTAAGGCAATACCAATCAATGCTCATAGAAGCTATCTCTAACATAGAGATCCAAAAGACAGTCTAGTCCTTTAAACTTTTTAAAACCCCTGGCCTGAATGGCCTTAATCCTTTTTTTTACTAGAGATGTTAGAACTTGGTGAAAGGAAAACTTTGCAGGACAGTTAAGAAAATTTTTGAGATTGCTACTATGCCAAAAGAGCTAAATGAGACTCTTATTTCCTTAATCCCAAAAATAGCTAGCCCTACACATATCGAGCAATTAAGACCCATAAGCCTTTGTATTGTGGCCTACAAAGTGGTGACAAAAATTATGGTGCTAAGACTAAGGCCCATGCTCAATAGGATCATTTCACTCTTCTAGGCGAGCTTTGTGCCAAGTGGAAAGGCTTGTGATAATTGCATTATTATTCAAGAGATGATCCATTCATTCAAGTATCAAAAGGCTAAGAAAGGCTTTATGGCAATCAAATTCTTCTTAGAAAAAGCCTATGATAGGCTTGAATGGAATTTTATAAGGAAAGTTTTCATGTTTTATAATTTTTTTCCATCTTGGATTGCACTCATCTTGAGTTGCTAATCCTCATCTCCAATCACTACACTTTTAAATAAGGGAATGTTAGAGAGTTTTCAGCCTTCAAGGGGTTTACAGCAAAGGGATCTGTTAGGAATAATTACTCAAATCTCATAAAAGATCTGTTTGAGATTTGTTAGAGATTTTTTTTAGATTGGCCAAATATTACTTGATGAACAAAAAGACTTGTAAAAAAAGAATTTTAAGAGAAAAAAGATTTTTAATAGGCAAGTTTGACTTGTAGGAAAAGAATTCTAAAAAGAAATGAATTCTTAATAGACAAGTTTGTATGGTTATTAATAAGTGAAGTCTCTATAGGGTTAGACATGAGAAAAAGATATAAGAGAATTGTAAGATTTTATGGGATAGACACCCCATAGGAGTACTAAAGATTTACATTCTATGAGGGTGTGTGTTTGAATGTTTGAGAGTGGACTAGAAGGGACTGAGAGGATCCATATATGTATGATGTATGGATGTATATAGGTATATATTTGATTGTGTTGAAATGGTGCACATAAGTATGTGTTTATTTAGATTGAGAATACTCTATAGGATTAGAAGAGATTGAGAGTGTCTTATGAGTATTGATTGTTGAGTGAGGTTGATGATTTGATTTATATGTTTATAATTCTCTACAACTAGTGGATCTTGTTTCTCATTCGTGGATGTAAGTTAATTGGACCGAACCACGTTAAATTATTATCTCTTGTGTGATTGTCTAATTATTTGATTTGGCTTTCGCTGGTGTGATTAGATTGGGGTATTTTATTCCTAACAAGTGATATCAAAGCTATGGTGATCCTCAACAAATGGTATCAGAGTCGAAGGTTCGAGACGTGAAAAGAGCATGGTTCGAGACGTGGGAAAAGACAAGTTCAGAGAAGCTCGATTCAAGAAAAGAGTTCGAGTTCATGCTTTGAGGATTGAGGATTGATTTGCGTAAAGCGTAAAGACACACAAGAGAAGATGATTGTGAGACTTTCATTACAAATAGAGCCAGGCATGTCTAGTATGAAGATAGATGATTGATGAAATTTGAGTAGAGGTAAAGATTGTTAGGAATAATGACTCAAATCCCATAGGAGATCTGTTTGAGATTTGTTAGAGATTTTTTTTAGATTGGCCAAATATTACTTGATGAACAATAAGACTTGTAAAAAAAAAATTCTAAGAGAAAGATGATTCTTAATATGCAAGTTTGACTTGCAGGAAAATAATTCTAAGAAGAAATGAATTCTTAATAGGCAAGTTTGTATGGTTATAAATAAGTGAAGTCTCTATAGGGTTAGGCATGAGAAAAAGATGCATGAGAAAAAGATGTAAGAAAGTTGTAAGATTTTGTGGAATAGACACCCCATAGGAGTACTAGGGATTTACGTTTTATGGGGGTGTGTGTTTGAATGTTTGGGAGTGAACTAGAGGAGAATGAGAAGGTCCACATAAGTATGATGTATGGGTGCATATGGGTATATGTTTGATTGTGTTAAAATGGTGTACATGGGTATGTGTTTGTTTGGGTTGAGAATACTCTATAGGACTAAAGGAGATTGAGAGTATCTTATGAGTATTGATTGTTGAGTGAGGTTGATGATTTGATTTGTATATTTGTAATTTTTTATAACTAGTGGATCTTATTTCTCATCTGTGGATATAAGTTAATTGGACCGAATCACATTAAATTATTGTATCTTGTGTGATTATTTGATTGTTTGATTTGGTTTCTGTTGGTGTGATTAGATTGAGATCTTTTATTCCTAACAAATCCCAATTCACCGTATCTATTCATCCTGTTAGTGGAATTCCTTAGCCTCCAAATCCTTGAAGCTTGTGAGGAGAAATGGTGGATGCACTGCAAAACTTCTAGAAGGGGGCCATGTTTCTCGCACGTGATATTTGCAGATGACATCATACTGTTTGGAAGGGATGATAGGAATATTGTTGAGACGACGAGGAAGGTCCTCTCTGGCTTTTGCTCCAAATCAAGACAAAAAATAAATTTGGAAAGTCGAGGGTGTTTTTCTCTCCTAATACTAACCATAACCTTAGACGCGAGGTAAGGGGGGGGAGGCTACCGGATAAAGAACTAATTGTTGGCTAACTTGGAAAGGCATGAAATGGGTGGGTTCTGTCCTTGAAAAAGCACTAGGATAGTTCATCCGAGATGGGTCCAATACAAGCTTCTAGAATGACAGATGGTTATGCAAGAATATTATTAGAGCTGCTATTAAGGGGCCTTTGACAAGAGAAAAAAACAACTTCAACGTTAGAGAAGTGTTGTGTGCACTTTGCCTCCAAAAAGACCTTGCAATTTCCTTCCAGGTCCCATCATGCACTATGGAACAAATCAGAGTAGTGCCAAGCTAGATGTTTGGACATGGTAGCGACAGTCTGTGTTGGAGTGCGATGAATGATGGCTATTTCACCACTCGATCGGCTTATGACTTAATAAAAGGATCTACCATTGGTAATGAAGATCCTTGGTGGGACTGGATTTGAAAGCTGAAAGTCCTCCCTAAGCTTCAATTCTTCATTCGGATATGCATGCATGAGATTCTCCCCACCAGGGAATTTCTTAATCGGAGAGGACTGAACCTGAAAAACAGATGCACATTCTGCAATCATGATACTGAAGACTTGCAACACATGTTTAGAGAATGTCCATGGGCTAACCAGAATTGGGAAGATTAGAAGTGTTTCATCAATAGCCCCATTAATATGGGGTTTAAGGATTGGATAATGAAGAATACTCTATCTAAGCTTTGCTTGGACCAACACAATATTCCTTGGGGCTTGCTGTTTGTGCATATTATTTGGGAGATGTGGCTTGAACGAAACCAACGAACTTTCAAGGACGGAAGCCGACTGAATGTTAGTCAAAGGGCTGTGAAAAAACTGGCGAATATTTTACAATGAATCAAGAAATGAAAAGGCCTTACCGAGAGTTTTTCATCCCTGTCAGATGATATCAACCAGCACAGGGTTGATTTAAACTCAACACTGATGGATCAGCCATAGGTAATCCTGACAAAGCTGGAGCTGGAACTGTGACAAGAAATCATGAAGGGTGATGGGTTGCAGGGTCGGCTAGGTTTATTGGTACTGACACCAATTCTGTCGTGGAGTTTTGGGCGTTAAGAGATTGTTTAATCTTGCAAAACAACTCAACATCTCTAACCTGGAAATTGAAACTGATTCTGTGGCTGTTATTTCTCTAATTAAAAATAACTGTGTTTCTAACCTAATTCTTCAACCATTGGTTTATGACCGTAGGAAACTGCTAGGGGGGGGGGGGGGGGAGTTCCATCAGCAGACTATTAAGCATGTCTTCAGGGAAGGCAATAGATGCGCCGATGCCGTGGCATGTTTTGGCAGTGGAAATCTTTCTAGCTTGGTCTGTAATGACTCTTATTTGGGTAGTAGGAATCCTCATAATCTGGTCTGTAATGAACCTCATTTTGTTATCTTTCGGGAACTCCCGGAATTTGTTGAAGCCCTGCTGCTTGCAGATATGGTAAGGCAGACTGTGTACCGTTCTGGTTCTTAATCTATCTTAATTCCGTCGCTTCTTACCAAAAAACCAAAAAAAAGCATCTCTGCTTTTTCCTAATTGATTACAACATTTGTTCTTGTAATAACGATAAGATGAGATTTGATTTATTTTTTTAATGTTACGAATATCATAATATTATGAATTTTTAAAATATAATTTGAATTTAAATCGATCTTTTATACGATTTAATTAAATTGAATTTATTGATTTAGTTCAATTTAATTTATTAATTTTTAAATTTAAATTTTTTTATTTTTATATATTATTTTAATATATTTAAATAAATTTTGATATAAAATTATTAATTTTATTTCATAAAAATTTTAAAAATATAAAAAATAATAAAAATATATAATACATTGTGATTGATTTTTTTTAAAATTTTTTATCTCTCATTTTAAAATTTAATCTAAATCTAATATATACATTTAATATTTAAATTTAATTTGAATCCAATAAAAAAATTGATCAAAACTAATTCAAATACTATAATTTTAAATCGATTTTTAATTTTTATTTTTATCCCCAACTTATATTGCTGTTTCAACGTAAAAAAATTCCATTAATTAGTTAAACCGAATTTGGCATGCATCTTGGTTCATCATTATTCCTTGGAAAAGGCAGGCAAGAACCAAGATTGGTAGCTCAACAGCATTTTGCGTTCCATTCTCATTAGACACCTACCTTGTTACAATCTTCTGTAAGGAATGAATTGCTGGATATGGACCCTCCAAACCAGCATTCTGCATCTTAATAATTCAAAATCAAGACATCTGACAGGCTTTACTTACGTACTGTAATAACTAAAGCATAAAAGCCTAACCCAAACAAGGAAAAAAAAAGAACACCATTTTGGACAATGGTGACCCACATGTGATGTGATGCAGGTGTTCTGTTTATGCTCGTGACTCACTGCTTACTATGGAACCTAAGCGCAGATGCTGTGTTTTTTGGTTTTATATTTGGCTGTGTCCTCCATTTCTGTCGCACACTTGCCTTGTTCTTGCCCCATATTTTTGGAATTTTCTTTCCACCCAATTATGCAATGGCACTTTAAACTGTCATGCATTACAAGGAAGTTCGTGTTAGATTCAAACTCGACTAGTACTACTTTCAAACCAATTAAAACTATTGATCCTTAGATATCAGGAAAGGAATTCTAGGGCTAAAAAATTATTCATAAATTTCACTTCATTTTCATAGAAGGTTAAGCCTGGTAAAAAGTGAATCATTTGCAAACAAAAATCTAAAAATGAAAGAAAATCTGAAATCGAGATAGATCTGTAGAACTTGAAAGTGTAACTGTGTCTAGTCTTTTCGATTCGGTCAATAGGAGCCAAACTTGTCGAGATGATGTCAGGTGAGTGAGTCCTAATCAGCACGTGATTTTAAATTTTGAAAAGTGAACTTAAAATTGGCCTGGTTAAATGCTAACTGCCCAGGGCTCCACCCTAGGGAAATATGCAAAATAGGAAGCGTGGACGATTGAAAGCGGCTAAGGACGAGGTGACGCAACGTCTCTCTGGAAATGCCAGCCTGTACAATCAAGAACCATCTCACTCACCAGACCCTAATTTACAATGTTGCCCGCCCCACCCAGCAGATCCTACCAAGAACCCCCAGGCTTCAAATTATCACATGATTGCCGAGCACATCCAAATCATGATCACAATCATCCGGTTGGAATTAGAAAGTGTTTTGGCCGTGTGGGCAGAAATCCCGGAACATGTAAAAAATCCAATTTCACTTGTCGGGGTATTGTGGTAAATCAATGTGTGGCAAGAAATTGAATTATGGTACCATAAAAATACCTACTTGTAGAAGCTAAGAAAACCAGGTAAACCCCCCAAAGACCCTAAATTTGTTGAGCTTTTGATATGTTTTAGTAGCTTTCTTTCTTCTTGCTGTAGATCTCTCAAGTCAATCCTAAGCACAACCAATACAAATCCCACAAGAAAATAAATCCAGTGACCACCAATTGAAAGGAAAACTGGCAAAGATAATGTTAGGATTTCTAGCAGAGACTGAAGCAGAGGAGGCAGAAATAAAGCTGAAGCTCCTCTTCAATGGCAAACTCTAAATTTACTACTTTCCTTATCATCATAATTTTCTTCTACTTTACGGTTCCTTCAACAGGTAATGTCTGAAAAACCCTAGTAGTCAGTAGCTCACTAAAATACGAAGAACCCAATAAGGATTAAGGACTCAATTTTTATATTTGTGTTTTTCTTTTACAAAATTTTCCAGCGAAGTCGTCATCTTTAGTCCAACAAATCAAGCAGCAAAATCAGCAACAAGATAAAGAACCGTTTGTGGGTGTTAATATAGGAACGGATGTCTCAAATCTGCTATCAGCAACGGACTTGGTTTCATTCTTGCAAGTGCAAAAAATCTCACACATTCGACTTTATGATGCAAATCCAGATATGCTCAAAGCATTGGCAAAGACGAAGATCCGGGTCATTATCAGTGTACCCAATAACCAGCTTTTGGCAATAGGGTCATCCAACTCCACGGCTGCTTCTTGGGTCGGTCGAAACGTCGTCGCTTACTACCCTGAAACGCTCATCACCGATATTGCTGTTGGAGATGAGGTTTTAACTACCGTACCATCTTCAGCTCCTTTGCTGCTTCCTGCAATTCAGTCACTTTACAGTGCTTTAGTGGCTGCAAATTTGCATACTCAAATCAAGGTTTCAACTCCACATGCTGCTTCTATTATTCTTGATACCTTTCCTCCTTCTCAGGCTTTCTTTAACCAAAGCTTGACTTCGGTTATGGTACCTTTGCTTCAGTTTTTGTCAAGAACTGGGTCTCCTTTAATGATGAATCTTTATCCATATTATGTGTTTATGGAGAATAAAGGTGTGGTTCCCCTGGATAATTCCTTGTTTAAGCCATTGACACCGTCTAAAGAAATGGTTGATCCTAATACTTTGTTGCATTACACGAATGTGCTGGATGCTATGATTGATGCTGCATATGTTTCTATGAAGAATTTAAATGTTACTGATGTTGTGGTGCTTGTTACTGAAAGTGGATGGCCTTCGAAGGGGGACTCAAAAGAGCCTTATGCTACTATAGATAATGCAGATACCTATAATTCAAATCTTATTAAGCATGTTTTTGACCGTAGTGGAACCCCCTTGCATCCAGAAATCACTTCCAGTGTATATTTATATGAGCTGTTCAATGAGGACTTGAGGTCACCCCCAGTGTCTGAGGCGAATTGGGGATTGTTTTATTCAAATTCGACGCCAGTGTATTTGCTTCATGTATCAGGAATTGGGACCTTTTTGGCAAATGATACAACCAATCAGACCTATTGTATTGCAGTGGATGGGGTTGACTCAAAGACATTGCAGGCAGCTTTGGACTGGGCTTGTGGTCCTGGGAAGGCGAATTGCAGTGAGATTCAACCAGGGGAGAACTGCTACCAGCCTAATAACGTGAAAAATCATGCTTCTTATGCCTTTGATAGCTATTATCAGAAGGAAGGGAAAGCTTCTGGGTCTTGTGACTTTAAGGGTGTGGCTATGATAACTACCACTGACCCAAGTAAGTGTTACCACAACTATTCCTTAAAAAGAACATAGGTTTTTAGTTTTATATTGTCCTATGGAGTTGAATTTGTTCTTGTAGCCATAATAAGTGATTAATTATCCAAGTGCTTAGCTCTAACTTGTGCTCGTACCATTTTGATGAAAAAAATGGATATGAGGATATTTGACACTCAGTGTTAGTCTTGTTTGTGAGTTTTTCTTTGTAACAATCGAGTTCCTTAGCACAAGAGTTAGGCATTTTAGTCCAAAACAATTGTGCATTTACCATAGGCTAGAACAATGAATTAGTCAATCAAGTGCCAAGTTCTAGTGTCATGAGTCGAGACTTAAGCTCCAGGCTTATGCGGCTCCAAGACTTGGGCATGCACTCATTCGGCGTCCCAGATTAGTCTTTCTGTCACTTTCTGTCACGGTTCATATCCTTGTGAGTTATTGTCTACTCTGACCCCCTTGGCACGGTTTTGTCTTACAAAAGGTGTCTCACAATGGAAAGGCGGTGTGAATCTTTTTATACCCCAGTTACCTTCTTTTTATATTCGATGTGGCATTCAAGATTTTTTCTTAGGTCCGTGATGTTCTCTCCCACCCAATCTCGTGACGCCTTCGTTACGGAGGCTGGCCATCTTGCTTACCTCCCTCGAGGCACTTGGCGTGGGTCGAATAGTTTAAGGCTAGCTCTGATACCACTTTTCATGTGTCGAGACTTAAGCTCCAGGCTCGTGCGGCTCCAAGACCCGGGCATACACTCATTCGGCATCCCAGATCAGCTTTTTTGCCATGGTTCATATCCTTGTGAAGTATTGTCCGCTTTGGCTTCCTTGGCCTCGTGATTTTGTCTTATAAAAGGCACCTCACAAAGGGAAGGGGGTGTGAACCCTTTTATATTCCAATGACTCTCCTTTTATGTCTGATGTAGGATTTAGGATTCCTCCTTAGGTCTGTGACACTAGCATTATACTGCTGATTTAGCGCCTTTAATATCAAAGTTCAAAGGACCCCCTAGGCTAACTTGATAGGAGAATGGTGTTTAATTTATCAACTTACTCTTCTTTACAGCTAATAAGTTGCTTAAGCACAAATAGTTAGGTTTTAAAGTGTAAAGCCGTGCTATCAGAAAGTAAAGCTGTGGGAATAGTCGCACTTCCAAGTTACAAATGAAGGGTTGCTCATTGGGGAAAAGGTCACTTCTAAAAAAGAATGGTGCATAGTTTCTACCTGACAGAGTCACATGGGGGTCTTTTGTGATTGGAAGGTGGAAAAGGGCGTGGAATAACATTTTCTTATTCAAGGATGGAACAATGATTTCAGTTTGGAACCTGCTTCTGTAGTGAGCCCCCGTCCCCCACTGCACAACATTACCTCACTATGCCATCGGCCCATCTCCATGCTTAGATTGCCTTAGAAAATGACTTTCTTAGTGCATATATGCTAGCAATCATCTTCTTTTATTGCATTGTCAGTTGTATCTTATGAAGGTTGTACTAGTCCAAATGGAGTCTGTCAGCTTGTTTTTTGTCTTTCATTCCCTTTTTTTTTTGCCTCCATTTTTCTTAGCTCTGATTGTACTCTACTATATATATATATTTATTTATATATATCTGACATGTTTTCTCTTTAAAAAATTTGTGGGGAATATTTGCAGGTCACGGGAGCTGTGTATTTCCTGGAAGGTGAGACATAACACTCTAGTTCTCATTTATAATTGTTGCTGTTTAACATTTTGTTCTTAATATCTCTTCTTTCTAGATTTTAAAAACTGTTAAAGCATTATGTAGTTAAAACAAGTTGCTTAGTGTTCTTAACAAAGATTTTTTAATTTCTGTTTGCAGTAAAAAGGTAAACAATAAGACAAGAACGGCTGTAAACTCGACAGAAGCAAGTGGTGCAGCTGAAAGGTTAAAATTCAACACTTTCCACAACAACCAAATAAGTGCAACTACTATAGCATTCTGTATTTTGTTAATCATTCCTTTTGTGACCACTCGATGACGAAAGTAAAAAAATATGTCTCTTTTAAAAAGAATGTATCATTATTTTGCATTGAATTCATCGATGATCTTTTGTGCTAAAGGTAAAAGGAATGATCCGATGAGTCCGGGCAGAGTCTTGATTGAGCATGATGATGATATTTATTTGAGAGTTGATATATACATATATGTAATCAACACAATGATATTGTTAAGCTTAGCAGAAAGTGTGATTATTCTGCAGTATGCAATCATTGAGGAGACATGGGATCAATTTTAAGCACTTTTTGTTACCATCCCTTGTTGAAATAAAAAGGAGATTTTTGGGTGAATCTAACATACTTGTATTCATTTCTTAGTATTTCTGAACAGTTTGTGTGGGTGAAAGTGAGTTTAATCCTTGGGTTGCTATAAAGAATGCCTCCAATAACTCATCCAGGGTTCTCAACTCGATCGGAGTTGCTCCTGCGGGGATTTGCTTACCCCAAGATTCCCATAATGTCAATTTAAACAAAGGGTAAAGCGCTATGGTAATACTTTATACTCCATGATTTAGGAGCTTTTTCACACAAAGAAAACAACTTTATACTCTTTTGTGCCCCGTCCTTGGATCAGGCCTATCAGTATGATGCATTTGTGCTTCTCACTGTTGAGAAAGAAGAAAAGGGTTTTTCTTTAGTCTTTACCACCATGAAAAAGCAGCTGATTGGCTAAAATTAACCGGTACTCAACTCATCTTATAACTTCTCTCCAAAGGGTGCATTAGATTAAACTGGGATCTCCAACAGGAGACCATCCACGATTAAAGTTCGTGAGTAGCTTTTTTCCGGCCCGGCCAGATAGCCGCTGGATATAATACCAAACCAAACTGGAACTCCCAAACGCGGCAAAAGTGGGAACTAGACAAGCTTTTTAACTTTTGAAATGGTATTCCCCTTAACCCCCTGGCCCACTCCACTTATTGAACTCTAGACCAAGAAAAACATAAAAAACCCACTCCACTTATTGAACTCTAGACCAAGAAAAACATAAAAAACCTAAGGCTCTTTGATTTAAGAAAATATTTTATATTTTTATTTTTCAGAAAATACTTTTTTATTTCTTGTTTTTTTAAAATATATTTGATAAATGAAAATAAAAATTATTTTTTAAAAATATAAAAATAAGAAAATAAATAAAATATTAAAATATTATTATTAATGACAAGGGTGTGCAATCGGTTAATTTGGTTAATTCGGTCTGAAAAAATCAATAATCGAATTAATCGATTTTATTTTATCAGTAACCGAACCGACCAACAAAATTTTAACTAACCGATTTAACCGAACCGATCAAAAATCGGTTTGATTCGGTTAATTCGATTAAATAACCGAATTTTTCATCATTTTTTCTCTTATTTTGAATAATTATTTAACTACAAATTTAATATAATAAAACTCAAATTAACATACCATTCAAACTAAATCACTAAAGAATTTAATAATTTCTACAATATTTTACAAGAAAAAAGACAAATAAATACTCATTTAAACTTATTTAATCAAAATAAATTAAATAATAAGTTTTAAAATGTATTACTTTAACATATATCAAATAACCAACAAAGCCATCAATACATAATAATTGTCATTTCAACACATAAACAAGTTTTCAAGGATCAACAAGCCAACTTTAAAAAGCAAATCAAGCAAATATGCATCTCATAACTTTGGTGCAAAACATAAAAGACATTTTAAGTTGACAAATTGAGTTAACAACTCATACAAAACACAAAGCAAGACAAGAACACTCCCAGTTGACAAATAGATATAAAAATTCATAAAAAACATAAAACAAGCTAATTAAAAGACATTCCAAGTTCTAACAGCATTCTTCATACATGAACCCCATAACTTTGGTGCACATCCTTCATTTTTTCCTAAAATGTTAAAGAGATTAAAACCTTAATTAGTTGTCAATGAATACAATAAATATTTTTTAAATGTAAATATTCATAGAAATTAATAATGAAATTACCTCAAAAGGTCCATGCACCTTTGTTTTAATCAATTACTGATCTAAGGCAATTTTTGACAAATCTAAAAATATATAAACAAAAAATAACAAAAGTAAGCTTTAAACAAATAAAAAAATAAAAAATAATAATCCTTAAAAAATAAATGATAGTATAAATAAAATATTACCTAAATCCATTTTGTCAAGCTGTATCAAATCATATTCAGGTTGAAATGAATCAAGATTAGAAGATCTACGTAATCAATCTTGAGCACAAATAAAGGCTTGCATAATTTTAAGAGTTAAAGAGCTCCTATATGCATCAAGCACACGACCACCAGTGCTAAAAGCAGATTCAGAAGCAACTGTGGATATAGGAATTGCTAACACATCACGAGCTAGATGGGAAAGGATAGGAAACCTATGGCTATTAAGTTTTCACTAAATTAAAACATCAAAGTCATCCCTATCATCATCATCAGGCTCTTCACTCAAATATTTAGCCAATTCTGATTTATGTTCATCTTTGCCATGTTCAATCCTATACCTCTTGTACTTGGACTTAAAGCTTTCCTTTTTTTTTGTCGTTCCATTTCCACTTTCATCATCGGTGGGCTGTGACATTTGGCTCACTTGACTACTTTCACCAACTTGCTAAGACTGAGGTTCTAACATTCTTTTGTATTCATTAAATAAGTCTTCTATTGCTTGTTGTACTTTTTTAATCATCAATGAAGCTTCATCAGAAGAATACATTTTCATGAAGCAATATTCAACAAAAGGAAACTTTTTTGAAGGATCAAGAAGAGAAGCAATATAAACCAACATATTCATTTTCTCTATATTTTCCCAATACTTATCATATTTATCCTTCATTCTCTTTGCCATTGCATTCAACTCAACATCAGGATTTAATTGCCATTCTCGCAAAGTGGAATAAACATCACATATATCATCAAGAAAAGTATTAGATGTGACATAAGAACTACCTGAAACTTTCACGGTGAGATCATAAAATTGTTGCAAGAAAAGGTAAAACTTCCTAACAATTGCCCAATCATTTTGATCGGGTACCCCATCTCCCATCAAAAGCTCACTTCTATAATAAGGATCAACATCATCAAATGCATCAAATGCCCTTTCAAACTTTTGAGTTGCATCCAACATCAAATAAGTAGAATTCCATCTAGTGCTAACATCCAAACACAATAAACTTTTACTTTGAATATGTTCATTCACAATACACTCTTTAAACTTAGCTAACCTAGAAGGTGATTGTCTCATATATCTTATTGCCCCTCTAACACGAGCAATTGTTTCATTCATTTCCTTCAATCCATCACAAACAATAAGATTAACAATATGTGCAATGCATCTCAAATGAAGATATTTGCCTCCCAAAATACTAGTTCCAGCATTGTTAAATTTTTTCCTCAAATATGCAATTGCAACATCATTAGAACTAGCATTATCAACTGTAACAGTAAAAATCTTATCAATCCCCCAATCACGCAAATATTTTTCAACCGCCTTACCAATAGCTTCACCTTTGTGACTAGAAATAGGACAAAAATTTAATATCTTTTTGTTTAGTTTTCAATCTTTGTCTATGAAGTGAGCCGTAAGACACATATAATTAACCTTTTGTAATGAGGTCCATGTATCAGTGGTAAGAGATACTCTTGTAAAAGAGGATTTCATGAATTGCTTCAAATGAGTCTTTTCATCAATATAAAGCTGATAGCAATCCCTAGTAACTGTCCATCGTGATGGTACACGAAATCTAAGACATGCAACTGACATGCAATGCCTAAATCCTTCTGACTCCACAAATCTAAATGGCAACTCATTCAGAATGATCATTTTAGCTACAGTTTTTCTAACAGCATCTTGATTAAATTTCCAAGTGCCTAAATATTCCACTATTCCTGACGGCAACACCAATTCTGTTTGAGTACCATCATCCCCACTAACACGAGGAACCTTTTTACAAGAATTCATGTGATTCTTTAAAGCGATGGTTCCATTCTTTTTAGGATCAGCAAAAAATTCTTTGTCACAATAATTACATCTAGCTTTACGATTACCTTCCTCATTAACAAATTTAGTAAAGTGGTCCCATACCTCTGACCATGGCTTAGATGCTCGTCTCATCACTTTGGAATTTGCAGTTGCACTTTTTGTTACCTCATCATATGCAGGAAGTTGAGAGGCCAATTGTGTTTGATTAGTTGTAGAATCCAAAATCATATCATTCACTTCATTTGACATCTTCAAAAAAAAAAAAGCAAGTGATCAAATTATATCCAAACAATAAAAAATAAATAATTAAATTATATTAAAATAATAAATAAAAATAAAATTATATTCAAATAATAAAAAAATAATAAAGTAATATTCACACAATTATTGAACACATTGGATATTCAAATAATGAAATAGTTTGTTAATCAAACTATATATTAGTTGCTTATTTTATCAACAAACAATGTAAGTGTCTAGCATAGTTTAGGCTAATTTATTTTAACTTTTAATTTAAGTATCTAGCATAATTTAGATTAATTAGTTGCTAGATCTAGTAAGAAAGTTAAAACTTAAAAGTGCTAGATCTCTGACAATAGATTTCTTTAAATTCTTTATTCCCAAATAGTTGTGTTTTAAATTTATTTCTCTATGTATACATCCAGTATTTACACACTCTACTTCAAGGTGTAAATCACTTAAACTATTTCTGTCTTTCGCTTGTGAGTTATGGGACCATTCTTGAATCGTCTTAGTCCACATCATTACCATGTTGTCATACCATCAGTCATCCTTAAATTACCAAAAAAAAGCAACAAAATCTGCATTTATTAAAGCTGCATCTCATTTCATAACCAAATGATCTCATCAATCCTTTGATTTCATTTCTTCTCATTCATTCCAAGTGTGTTCTTCACACTTTCCACAGCACCTTGAGCCATGCCTTTCATTTGCTCTCCAGTCTGCAACAGTACAAATTCCTATTTCATTAGTTTCCTAACCAAAGCTCAAAATAACGTAAACTTTATCAATTGTCTATTTAATGTACCCTAAAATGAGGTATTATTATTATTGAAAAGCAAAAGAATTGATGAAAGGGAATGACAGATAAAGAAAAAACCTGCTGAAGGAAACCAGTAGTCTGCTGTAGGAAACCAGCAGTCTGCTGCAGGAAACCAGTAATCTGCTGCAGAAAACCAGCAGACGCAAGAAATCAGCAATCTGCTATAGGAAACTAGCAGTCTGCTACAGGAAACCAATAATCTGCTACAGGAAACCAGCAGTCTGCTGCAGCAAACCAGTAATCTGCTGCAGGAAACCAGTAGACGTAGGAAACCAGCAGTCTGCTGCAGAAAACTAGTAGTCTGCTGCTGTCTTTGCTGTTGCTGAGCAGACTCTTGAGCTGATTGAGTAGCATTTGTTGCCTGGTCTCTAGCTGTATTTACAGTATCCTTATAATTGCAGAGCTTGAATTCTGCTTGGGGAATAGACTTAACTAAATCAACAGATAAAATTCATCAATCTGAGAAAGGTGCGCTTCACCACACATTAATTGGTTTCCCCAGTCGGCCTCCATGCTAGAAAATAGCATTTTCTTTTATTTTTTCTTGAGTCCACTGTCCACATCGTCTTAGTCTGAATAGTTGTTGCTTTCTTTTGGTAATTTAGCAAAGCAAGTCGAAACTGGCAGAAACTGTTATTAAAAATCTTGCTCCCTTCATTTTTATAAGTTAAAGTGCTTTCCTCGACTAAAAGGAGTATTTTCACAGCTTGCTACAGATACTGTAAATCCAACGTGGGGCATAGAAGGTTTTGACTTTTGATCCTTTTGTTCCAAAACCTAGTCAATCAACTGGAGGAGTAAACAAGCCACTAAAAGTTCTAGACCTATTCCTTCCAGGTTAGAGATAGTGTCCATCTATCGAATCACTCTAAACAAGTAAACAACAAAAGCTACTGAAAAATACCAGCAAAAAAAAATTACCGTGAGCACACCTTGGGGCTGAGGTTTGGCTGTTTGGGTTATGCTTTAGCTTAAAACATACAGGAAAAATACAGCTCTAAACATCACGCTAAAAGAAAAAATAAAGGTTATTAAGATTTAAGAACTTACGATGGCGTCTTGGGCAGATTGATCTCTACAACTGTGGATCTTGTGTAGCAAATTAGAGGGAGCAAGAGATTATGAGGCAAGTAGCCAAGCAAGAGAGTAAGAGGGAGGCAAAGATGCAGGAGATTGAAAGAGAGCAAACTGCAAAGGGAAGAACACAGTAAGCTGCAACAGAGGAAGAACAAAGAGCAGAAAGGGGAAACGGCTGGGTGGACTGGATGAGTTATAAAAAAGATAAGTTAAATTTAGGTTTTTTTAAAAAGAATTTACATATTTACCCTTAGTTATTATAAGATCGGTTAATTCGGTTATCAATTTTAAAAACCGATAACCGACCGATTTAACTAATTTAACCGATCTTAAAATCGATTACAACCGAAAACCGATTAAACCGAACCGAAATGACCATATTTCATAATTTCGATCGGTTAAATCGGTTAGAACCGATATATGCTCACCCCTAATTAATGATAATTAATTATAAATATAATATATATTAATTAATAACATTAAATGTGATAATTAGTAAAAAATAAATAAAAAGTAATTTATATCACTTATTTTCATAATTAAAATTTTTTTTTGTTTTCATATTTCAATCTATTTTCATTTTTATTTTTTAAAAATTATCTTTGTTTTCAATTATCAAATATATTTTTACTCATTTTTTTTATTTTTTTAAAAAATAAAAACAAAAATAATTCTATTTTCTGATATCTAATACTATCTAATTTTTGTTAAATTTATTAAAAAAAAAAATGAAAGTTCTTTATGGTCGGTAAGTCATTCCACTTATTCTTGTTAGAAATGTCTAAAATATAGAATCTAATCAACTTTTTTATCTTTTGCTAAAAAGGAAAAGGCCTAGAATCTAATTATCATCTGATATCTCCTTTGCCCCATTAAAAGTCTTTTTCTAATCATGATTCTTTCTTTTTCCATTGGCCATAGTTTTTTTAATCGTGCTATTTCCGTGGTAAACGAAAGATGGATCAGAAGCCGTTGTTAGTAACTTCGAGCACATGAAATTAGGTGATTTCAAGCTAAACTTGATTGGGGTTGACTTAGAGGTGTCAAATAGAGTGGGTTGTTCATATATGGTACAATTTAGTACGGTATGATCCATATTTGGAATAATTTATTGCTATAATCATAACTTATCTCAAGCATTACTCGCATATTTGTGTAATGTTAGATTAGAGATTTTGGGCTCATTGAACTAATATAGCACAACCCATCAAGGGCACATGGGGTGGCAGGGCACATAACCACTAATGTATTATGTTGTATTGATAAATGTTATAAATAAATTTAATTTGGTGGTTTTTAATTATATTTTATGTTACTTTTATCATATAATAAACCTTTTTTTTTTATCTTTTTAATATTTTATATTAACATTTTATAAAAATTAAATTGTATCAACCAATTTACTTATAAAATATTTAAATTATTAATAGATAAAATTATAATTTAAAAAAAAAACTACAAAATGTATACTATTTAAAAATTGATTATGAAAAACCTAGAATAAGATAAAATACATAATATACATGAATCATGGTATGATGAAGATGAGAAATAAAATAATAATGTGATATCTATTTTTTAAAATTTAGAGATGTAATATTAGTATTTGTTAATTTTTACATATTATTTTGATGAATTTTTTAATTTTACTGATAAATATAGATGTTTTGTCAAACTATATGAATTATGTGTCTTATTTATTTTGTATATTAATCTTTTTAAAATAATTGAAAAACAATAAAAAATTTTTAAAAAATATAAAAAATTATTAATAAATTATATGTGATTCGATACAAACGAAAAATGATGCAGAACTAGACACCACACATTCATAAAGACTGAAAATTATATACCATACAAGATCATACTTTTAATTTTCATAAACTATATTGACATGATAATGTTAAATAATAATATTAAATTTATACAATTCATTATCATACGATTTTGAAATGTTAATTTTATTCATATTCAATAAAAATTTAATTTTTTACTCAAATGAGAATGAAAATGATTGTTATATTATAAAGATAAAGATGAGAATTGATATAATTTTAAATTTTTATTAAATATGTAGATGGAGATAGATAATATAATACTTACTACGTACCTTACATATATATATTTATATATATTTAGTATATAAATTTTTATTAAAAATATAATTTATTATTTTAGGTTAATTAAAATCAATATATTTTATTAAGAAATATATTATTAATTTATATTTATAAAAGATTACTTAAATATATAAGATAAAAATTAAAAATTAAAAAATTTTTAGTTTTTTATTTTTTTTAAGTTATAAAGATTATCCAAATTTATTGAATATTCATAAAAATAAAGATAAAAATAAATTTAAAATATTTTGTTGAATATAAATATAAATATAAATATATATAATATAAAAATACAAAAATGAAAAATTGTCCTATCCCACCCATCAATATCATAATTCGAGATTGACATGAGTCTTGTGGCTTGGGAGTCTTTGTTGACAATATATCACAAGCTTGACTCGTTTCCATCCAAGTTTGATCGGCGTTTAAGGGCAAATCTAAACCAAATCACAAACCGTCAAATATCGAGCGACTACCACTGGTCCCACAACATGAACTGGACCCACGTGATGGTAAATAGTCCACGTTTAATCTGGGACCATAACCTCCTGTTTTCACTAGATTCAACCGCATTTAATTGGAACCCACTGACAGCTAATATGTAATCATCTAAAATCTCTGTTCTTTCACTTGCATACAAAACAAAACAAAGCTCTGCTTTTGCCTCCATACTCAAAATAAAAAGCCCAAAAAAACAGGGAAAGATAGATTTAGACAAAAGATACAATAATGGTGCCTTCAAGAATTACACTTTCTAGAACTTACTTTTTGTAACATTTGCAAAACAAGCATTCTTTTTCCTGTTTTTGAGTGGTTTTTGTATTCTAAGTAGGAAAAGAAAGACGAGAAATTGGAAGATAGCAAGCTTCTTTTTTGTTGTTTCGCAGGTTGCATTTTGCTTTTTGGCGTCAATGGGGAAAACCCGTATCGGTATATCACTTGGAAAGTCACGTACGGTGATATATACCCTCTTGGCTTTAAGCAACAGGTAGTTGTTTCTTTCTTGTTTTCTGTTTTTTGTTCGAAGGAATATGTATACTTTCTTCTTTTTTTTTTTTTATGTTGTTTATATGGGTTTGGTTATTTTTGGTTTCTCAAAGCAACTTGCTTGGGAAGAGTTGATTTGTTTTGTTTGAGTAATAGGTTGGAATGTGGCAAAATGTGTTGCAGGGAATCTTAATAAACGGGCTGTTTCCAGGGCCTCAGATCGATGCAGTTACTAATGATAACCTGATCATCGGTGTTTATAACTTACTTAAATGAACCATTCCTCATCTCTTGGTAATTATGCTAACATTCCTTTCTGTCTTTTTGTTTATTTTTACTTTTTAGTTCGACATTTACTTAACCTTCCGCTTGGTTGGTTAGAAAGAACAGGGTAAAAAAGAAGGGAAGAAACAAGGTAAACTCACGGTTTTAAACTCATAGTTTTGTCCCACAAGGTACCTTATAAGTTTGAGATTAAATCTTAACTTATATATGATAACAGATTCTCAAAATATCCTGATGGGAAATTGGGGTGTCACATATATAACTAGAGTATAGTGGGAAAGTTTTGAGATTTTTAGATCTGTGGTTAAATGCTTGAACAGTTGAAAATTTTCCATTGCTTTTCAAGTACTAATGTCGACATAAACTAAGACCGAATTTGATGAAAATGAAATATTTGGTTACTTTTGTAATTTGGTATGTGAGGATATCCCTATGCCTTATCCTTGATCCTTTTGCATGGAAGTGCATATATAGAACTAAAGAGAGTGGAGGCAAAAAGGCATGGTCATTTTTTCAGCTACTTTGTCATTTTGGTTTTTGTTGGTTCACATTTCGTGGACAATCTCTTAAAAAAGACTCTGACATTATGGTCCGTGCATGGTTAAATGATTAAATCTCACTTTTCTAAAAGCTCTCTAAGGATTCAATGGAACTAATACTACCATTATTATGATAATCCAGTTTGTGAAGCTGGCTGAGTATAGTAAAAAAAAAAAAAAACTTTTCTGCCACCTGCTACATCTCACATCTGGTGGATCTTCATGTTTAATAATGTATTAGAGAATGAATGTAATTAATTAACAATGTCTGCCTAGTTATGGCCGAACTGATTACAGTAAAATATTTTAATGCAGGTGGTTGCCTTGCCTATCAAAATAATAAAAAAGATGTGCCCTTGAGTATGTTTAGGAAAGCATAAGACCACGGGCTTAGGCCTAGTTCTGATGAAAGCTCTGAATTATGCTACTTTCTTTAATAAAGCTTGCCAACTTTTCTTATTATAAGATCATTCCAGATGTGTTATTTTTAATTTCCATAATTATGTTAAATTAGTGATAGTGACTAATCCAATCATCCAGTTTCTGCCAATTTGGCCTGCTGGAACATAATATGATGCTCTCAACATCAGCTAATATAATCTAGAGAGAACATTTTCTCTTTTATGTCCATGAGATAAACAGAAACAGCTTTTGGATGCTGCAATTGATGTGAAATTTGACAGTCATCTCCTGTTTTCCCTTCTGCGGGAATGGAGTGCAGCAAAGGGGGAACTCATGGCAGGATGGAGTATTTGGCACAAACTGTCCATTTCGACCAGGGAAAAGCTTCACTTACGTTCTCCAAGTGAAAGATCAGATTGGTAGCTTTTTCTACTTCCCATCACTTTTATTCCACAAGGCTGCTGGAGGATATAGTGGCATCAGAATATGGAGCCGCCCTAAGATTCCAGTACCTTTTCCCACTCCTGCAGGGGATTTCATTGTACTGGCTGGGGACTGGTATAAGAGAAATCACTATGTAAGAATTCTGTTTGTGCATAACATTTGTAAGATAGTGGAGCCTTATTGTTTCAGCGCCTTTTCTTATTTCTTTCCTCTGAATACTGACTAATCCCTCTTTGTTTCTTAAGGTACTGAGACGTCTCTTGGACAGTGGTTGTAACCTTCCCTTCCCTGATGGACTTCTCATTAATGGCAGAGGGTGGAATTGGAACACATTCACGGTTGATCCAGGTGAACAATAACCAACTTCCTTGTCCCGTCCCATTGAAATTTACTTGAATCTATCATTTGTTGTTTCATAAATCTGATCAGTTAGTTCATAATACTATTTTATTCAGTTTTTTATTAGGCAGGATGTATCCCTCTATGTTGAGGCCATTCTCTCTTACCCTTAGCTTTTATATTTACACTGGAGTGTATGAAACTCATGGAAGTAGAAGGATCTCATACACTCCAGAACACCAACACTTCTTTTGATCTCCATTTGGGGTAGTCATGTTCTTTCTTGGTCACTGCTGATCAGGTGCCGCAGGATTATTATGTTGTTGCCTCTTCACGCTTCACTCATAATCTGCTCACAACGATTGCCATTCTTCGCTACATTCAGAAAAGGGAGTTTCTGGCCTGGTTCCTGGGGCTCCCACAATTCAAATTGCACCATCAGTCATGCAGGCGAGATCCATACGGTACTTTATCTTATTATATTCTTTTCAGAAGCGAATAATCTAAAACCATTTAAAAGTGGCTATCAAGCTGATAGTTTTTCTTGTACCAGTTGAAACCTGATAGTTTTTCTTCTACCAGTTGGAACCTGACAGCTACTGGACTTCAAGGTTCCTACCACTACGGACTGATCACTCCAAGCCAAACTATCATGCTTGCAAACTCTGCTCCTTATATTTATGGAAAGCAGAGGTATGCTGTCAATGGTGTTTCATATGTTCCAGTAGATACTCATTAAAACTAGCAGATTACTTCAAAATTCCCGGAGTCTTCAATCTTGGAAGCATTCCTCCTAGCCCCCTTCAGGAAATAATGCCTACTTTCAGACCTCTGTCAATGCAGCCAACTTCCGAGAATATGTTGAGATTGTATTTCAAAACTGGGAGGACACTGTGCAGTCATGGCATAATGATGGTTATTCCTTCTTTGTTGTAGGGTAAGGTTTTTAATGCTAACGCTCTAGGTTCAATTTTTCTATGTAATGGCTAAATGTATTAAAATGCTGGATGACTAGGATGGATGGAGGCCAGTGGACGCCTGCTAGTAGAGCAAGCTACAATTTGAGAGACACAGTGGCTTGCTGCACTACTCAGGTATGCAATATAGATGGTTGTCTTCCATTTGTGTGTTCGAAATCTGATCAATTGTAGAGATTATAGGTGCACCATCTCTAGGTCTCTATTTGTTGATGCATTTGAGTGAATGCAGGTGTATTCCAGCTCATGGACCGCGATTTACATGGCTCTGAAAATTGTACGTATGTGGAATATAAGGTTTGAGAACTGGGCCAGACAATATTTAGGCCAGCAGTTTTATCTCAGGGTTTACTCCCTTTCAAATTCATGGAGAGATGAATTGCCAATCCCAATGAATGCTCTTCTTCAGGATCGGGCCAAAGGTCGTCATTGTTGGGATATGATTCACATGTGAGTAAATAATTTTACATCATTAAAAAAGCTGAATGAGATGTTCTATATATGCATGAAGGACTCAAGAGCCTAATAACTTAAACTTTTGGACTTAAGTGATGTTCCACATGTATGTATGAGCCTTTTAGTGTGCTCTAATGGGCTTTAAGTATGATTAATCTTCCCAACAAGTGGTATTAGAGCAAAAAAGTCACGAGTTCGAAAAATCACGGGTTCGAGTTCCAATGGTGTTATTGAAGGGTTGGAGATTATTGGCAGATTGAAGGTTGGTCGCATCCATCACCTCCATATACTCGAATATCGGTATTAAAAGAGATTGTTGGCAGATTGAAGGTTGGTCGCGTTCATTAACTCCATGTATTCGAACATTGGTATTAAATGTTCAATTTGGATGCAGCAAATATATGATAATATGCAAAAATAGAACACCTAAGTGGATTATGTGTTAAGTTAACCTAAAGTGTAAGCTTGAGAGAACGTTAAGACAATTCAAGCATCCAGGTTGAATGTTGTGTCCTGATCCAGAAGTGCACTAAAAATATGAGGTTACTTGGCTTAAAGGAAATGTTGATAGGACTTATTCGTACGGAGGAGTTGAAGTGGTTTTTGATCAAAATTCACAAATGAACAGGGAAAATTGTTGGGATATGGTTCATATGTGAATAAAAAATTTCACATCATTAAAAAATTTAAATGAGATGTCTTAGATATGCATGAAGGACCTAAAAATCTAATAGCTTAAGCTTTTGAGTTCAAATAATATCCAACATGTATATATAGGCTCTCTAGTGTACTTCAATAGGCTTCAAGTGTGGTTTATCTTTTCAACAGTCATATAAAGCTTCTCTAAATTAGCAAACTAAAATAATGCCATGAAAGGGTGATAGGGTGCAAGCTTAGGATATTTATGAACAAAATTAGATAGTTAATTATAGGAAATATTGTTATTTGTTAGAGCTCAACTTGAGCTTTTAAGTCAATTCTTTTTCTCTTGTGTTTCTAGAAAGATTTTCTTATTTCTTTGATAATAAGATGAGTATTTGATTAATATATTATTGACATGGAACCTTGCAATTGCAGGAAGCCAAAAAAAAATTGTTTTGTTTTCAACTTTCAGATTTCCCAGTCCATTTCATTACTTTTTAAGAGAACATGAGTGTTGAGCATAAATAAGTCTTTGAAAACAATTTAATTGATCTCTCAAGATTTAATTGTTCAAGTTACAATCAATAGGCTTCATTTTTATTAATTAGGTCCAAAGTAGGTATGGCCTTGTTAGGGGTATATAATGATTAAAATGGTATAATAGTTTTTTCTCCTTCAGTCTTCCGCAAACAACCAATAGTATTTTGGACATTTATACCGACCTAACATATTAGGTTAGTTTGACATCTCCAGTGCCATCCCAGCGTGGTTTTGTCCTAATTGTCATTTTTTTGTCTTTCTTAACTTACCTATAAATATGGAGAGTCAAGCACCATGAAGTTAGGTTTATCTCACTCATATCTTTCTCTTTTAATTTCTCATTTTCTTTTTGACCTGTTTCTTACTGTTTTGTGTGTTGGAGTACAAACATAAGGAACACCTCATGTTTTTGCCTTTAACCATTCCTCCCTTTTACATTTACATGAATAACTTTAGGTTGGAGCTAGGCACTACCATTTGGAGCGTCAGGTAGGGGTTAGCATTTTTCATAAAAGTCGAGCACAAAATAATGTCACCCAGAAAGAACCTAAAAGGAATGAGAGATAGTCGTCCCGGCTAGAACAAAAACCCATTAAAGTCAACATTCTATTCGTCTAGCTCACCCATAGATGGGGTCACCCGTAGAGCAATTTCAAGCTCTGACCGAGCATATACAAACCTTCAAACAAATGCTCCAAACTATAACCCCACAATAAGCCTCAAAAGTGCCAAACTTAGTCACATCGGGTCGAGAAATTATTGTTGGACAATCGAGCTATGAAGAGGATAAAGCTTCTTCGGCCTTCAGAAAAGAAGAGTATACCAATCCAACCTCGTACTACCTCAGCTACAATTCTACTCATGTCACGACCTAAAAGTCAAAACAAATAGACTATGAATTTCAATCGAATAGAGATTTAGAAGTTCAGATGTAAGCCAATGAGAAAGAACTAAAAATAAAATCAGTAGCATTTAAGGATGACCTCAAGTTCTTGGAGATTTCACCTTTTACTAAAAAGATTGACAGAGATGTCTCTCGAGGGATTTAAAATACCAATTTTAGAGACATATGATGGTACTTTTTACTCTTTTGAACATTTGAAAGTTTATAGAACTAACATGATGATATAAGGGACAGACGAGACTTTAATGTGCAAGGGTCTGACCATTACTTTGAAAGACGTAGTTAGGTTTTGGTATAGCAGTGTGGAGTTGAGGTTGATCACTACTTTTAAAAAGCTCAGCTATTCATTCTTATCCCGATTCATGAGTAGCCAAAGAGCTAATAAAATAACCTTAAGCTTGATGTCAATTTATCAAAGGTGAAATGAAATTTTAAAAAGCTTTCACTTGTTTTAACACGAAAGCTCTATAAGTCAAAGACCTAGAATAAACGATCATTGTTGTCGTATTGATTAGTGGAATCAATGATAAAGAGTACCACTTAAAGTTGACATTGTCGTTGGAATTACTTAAAACTCTGGTTGACATCTAGCTAATAGTAAAAAAATATATCAATGCTGAAGCTACAATGAAAACAAATCGATATGAAAAAGGCTCATCCCTCTTCTTTGATCATAAAAAAGGTAAAAAATTTGATGATCCTCTCTTAAGAAGGAGATAACACAAGGTTAGAGGTTTCAGTAGAGAAATAAGTTACATTACATTGAATACCTCATGAGAGAGCATTTTGATGTAAATCGAAAGAGATTTCGACTTCAGATAGCTTAAGTCACTGAGATAGAATATAGAATGAAATCTAACTAAAAGATACGTCTTTTACTGGGACATCAACCATAATACAGAAGATTGTGTTGACTTGAAAAATGAGTTTGAAGCTCTGATTAGGTGAGATTAGTTGAAAAAAATTATCGAATAGAGAAGACAAAGCCAGTTTAAAAAAGACTATAGACATGACCACAAAGTACCTACTCGGGTCAGAGAGAGAAGATCAGATCAGGGAAAAAGAGATGCCCAAGAGAAAAAGTTAAATTAGGAAGAGGGTCGAGTTGAAAATACCAAGCCAATCATTGGGGTGATTAACATAATCATAGGAGGTAACTTTACTTCGATAAAAAGAAAATTCAACCCAGGCTTGGTAATGGTAATAGGCACCTCGGTTAAGAAAGAAAAAAACTAGAAAGACGAGTCGATCTCGTTTTACTCAAAAAATTTAGAGGGAATCCAACATCCATATGATGATGTTATAGTGATCACAACCTTGGTTTACAACTATGTAGTCAAACGAATCCTATTTGACAATGGGAGTTTAACTGACATTATGTACTTTGGTTATTTCAAAAAATTGGTGAAGATCAGTTAAAGTCAATAACTATAACATTAATGAGGTTTGAAAATGAATAAGTGCCAGTAAGAGAAACCATCAAGCTTTCGATTTCCCTGGGAATAGAGCCAAAGACGATAACCTCGGTTGTGGAGTTCATGGTAATAAAAATTTTATCTGCTTACAACATCATATTAGGTCGACCTAACTAGTCTGTTATGCAGCTCATAGGCTTAGTTTTTCACTTGAAAGTGAAATTCCTAACACTTACAAGGGTTAAAGTTCAAAGAGATCAGTCCACAGCACGATAATGTTATGTTACAATGATGAAAGGTAGGACGAAAAGTAAACAGGTAGCTTGACCAATACCGATGTGGAAGACAAAGAGGAATCTACACAGAAAGCTGACAAAGAGCAAAAAATTGACAACGAGAGCACATAATGTAAGACCAATCTAAGAAAAACACGCTTTTAAGCTTCACAAAAAGTTTAATTTTGTTTTATTTTTTGAATTTTCTAAGGCAATAGTAAAAACGATCAAGCTTTTAAGTTAGTGTTAAAAATTAATGTTACTTAGGATTGAGCTAATACATCAATCAAAATACAACATTATATGAAAATATATTTCACTCATACTAATACGGTCAACAAGTTGTTCAATATACTAATCATCACATCGGGACTTGTTTTAGCAGAAAATGATCCCAACTTAATGGAACAAAAAGAGATAATCAATCAACGATCGGACTCAAATACAAATTGACTCAAGTAGGTTGCGGGCTTTATGATAATTTCGTTTTAAAATAACATTACTAAAAAAAACATGCAGATCGAAACTAAGCTTCAGCATAAGGATTAATTGATTCAACTTATAAAAGATAATGCTGACCTATTTGTTTGGATACCATTTGATATGCTCGAGATTGTTACCAAAGTAACGGTTCACAAGCTACATATTAATCCCAAGGTTAAACTAGTTTAGTAAAAGAAAAAACCTTTTGCCCTTGAAAAATAACAAGCCATTGAGGAAGAGGTCGACAAATTATTACAAGTTAACTCTATTCAAAAGGTTTACTATCCTGAATTGATAGTCAATGTGGTCATGGTTAAAAAGCATAACAAAAAATGAACAATATATGTAGACTTTACCAACCTGAATACAAGCTTGTTTGAAAGATTTTTTTTTTTCCTAACATAGATCGGTTGATAGATGATAGTACTGAGCATGGCTTTTTCAGCTTCATGGATGCTTATTCTGACTACAATCATATTAAAATATTGAAAGAAGATAAGGATAAGACAACCTTTATTACTGAGAAAAACTTTTATTGTTATAAGGTTATGCCTTTCAAACTAAAAAATATAAGGCGACTTATCAAAGATTGGTCAATAAAATATTCAAAGATATGATCGATCGTAATATAGAGGTATATGTAGATGACATGATAATTAAGAGCAAAGTTTGATCGAGCATTTGGAAGACTTCAAAGAAACCTTTAGTATTTTGAAAAAGTATAATACGAGGCTTAACTTGAGTAAATGTACTTTTAGGGTTACTTTGGGCAAGTTCCTCGGTTACATGATTAATCAAAGGGGGATAAAGTTGAATCTCGATAAGGTTTAGGCGATTTAAGAAATAAAGGCATTGACCCCAATAAAAGAGGTGCAAAGGCTAACAGGCAAAATAGTCACGTTTAGCCAATTCATGTTCAGATCAGCAAAATGATGTTTATCGTTCTTCAAGATTTTCAATAATGTCTCTGACTTTAGGTGGATTAAACAATGTCAAAAAGCTTTTGACAAACTTAAAGAGTTCTTATCCTCTTCACCTATCCCTTTTAAATTAAAGACTAGCGAAACATTACACTTATATTTGATCAGCACAGATCAAGCTGTCAGCTTGGTTTTAGTTCAAAAAAAATAGAAAAAAAATTATCGATCTATTTTGTAAACAAAGTATTGATAGGGCTTGAAGTTAACTATAGTAGTATAGAGAAACTAGCCTATGTCATGGTCATTTCGACTAAAAAACTTAGGTTATACTTTCAGGCCCATACGATCCATGTCTTGATCGATCAACCATTAAGGTAAGTCTTACAAAAGCCTGAAATATCAATAAGGTTAATCAAATAGGTAGTGAAGCTCAGTGAATTTGATTTACATCTTTTGCCTAAATCGACATTAAAATCATAAGTGCTGGCTAACTTCATAGTAGAACGCACTTCAACACAATCGAATGGACAGTTAAAAAAAAAAGAGAAAACCCCGGATAAATATGATTAGAAGCTATTTGTCGATGGATTTGCTACAAGCTAGAGTGGAAGAAATGACTTTATTATAATCAATCTGGAAAGGCCACAATACCCATATGTCTTGAAATTTAAGTTTAGGACATCCAACAATGAAACGAAATATGAGACTCTGATAACTAGCTTAAGGTTGATAATTGAGCTGAATGTTCAATACATAACTACTTATAATAACTCCCAATTGATGGTCGATCAGATAAATGAGAAGTTCGAAGCTTGGGAAAATGAAATTTGAAAGTACCTCGATAAAACACTAGTCTTAATAGCTGACTTTAAGAAAATCGAGGTGAAAAAGATATTGAGATCAAAAAATTCAATAATAGACTTTCTGTCCAAGTTGGCATCAAGATCAAAAGCTTAGACCAAGTTTTAGTACAGGAACTAGTGCATAAAAGCACCGAAGATAAGCTTATGGGATAGATTACAGAGAAAAAAACTTAGATAACACTAATTAAAACGTACATAACCATAAAAATATTACCTGATGAAAGAGTCTAGGCTAACACACTGACAAGAGAGGCATTTTGATATATGATGATTGAGGAAAAATTGTACAGGAGATCTTTTAGCCTATTTTACCTAAAATGTATAGATAAAAAAGAGGTAGAGTACGTATTATGAGAAATTCAACAAAAATAATATGTGAAAATCCCTTCAGATTTCAACCATTGGCCTATAAAGTGCTAAGACAGGGTTATTATTGCCCTATCATCAGGAGAGATATGATCGAATTGGTGAAAAAATGTAACAAATGTCAAAGGTTTCCCTATGTGTAATATCTTTTTTTAACTGAGCTCACTCTTATCATCAGTCCGTGACCTTTCATGTAATGGAGAATAGATGTCGTCGACCCATTCACCCCAACCATAAGTAAGAAGATTTGTCTTAATGGCGGTAGATGACTTCATAAAATGATTAAAAGTCGAAGGCCTAGCCACTACCATAAAAGTGCAAGTTAAGAAGTTTATGTAGAAAAATAGTATGTAGATTCAGGCTATTTCAGTCCATAATAACAGATAATGGCAAACAATTTGATAATCTAAGGTTCAGGAAATGATGTTTAAATCTTTACATCGACCTCAGATTCATGTCAATTGCCCACCTCAGTTTAACGGGTAGATCGAAGCTGCAAATGAAACAATACTAGAAGCTTTGAAAAAGAGGCTCGACACATTAAAAGGGAAATAGATTGATGAATTTTTAGGAGTTTTATGGACCCTAAGGACAACCACGAAGGTTCTTACTGGTGAAACCCCATTTCATTTGGCTTTTGAAACAAAGGTAGTATATCGGTTGAGATTGGCTTACCAAACGTAAGAGTTAAACTGGCATCGAAAAAAAAATGAAGAAGCATTTAGAGCCAACCTTGACCTCGTCAAAGAATGAAAAAGATTTGGCATAAGCACATCAGAAAGAATGACTTGATATTTAAAAAAGTTAAAGCTTCAGGGGTAGATGATCAAAATGGTAAGTTAACGTGGGAATGACCGTATATTGTTAAAGAGATCTTTACTATGCAACCTATAAATTACAAAATCTAAATGGGGATGTCATCCCCGAAGACGTGAAATACAGACAACCTAAAGGTCTATTATCAATAACTTGGTACAAATTGAGCTCACACTTGTGCTATTTTGTGAATGGCATTGTCACCCCAAGTATGTGAGATACAAATCAACTCGATTATTAATAGATCAGAGCAAATCGAGCTCGCACTTATATTATTTTATCCTGAAGATATAGAATACCACTAGATCAATTTTAATCGAGCTCACATTTTATGTATTTTTGTGCACGAATATATGAATTGAATTATCTTCACTAAGTTTGTGTATAAATGATTTAAAGTCATTTGAAAAAATCTGACCTAAAATTTGTAGTTACGTTAATTTGATCTAAAATAACTATGCAAGTTTGTAGTCTAATTATTTGTCTTTGGATCGGTAAAATGTTCTTGAACTAATGCAAATAAGAAAGAAACAACAGTAAAATCGAGTTGAAATTTTTTAAAAAAATTCTATTCTATTCCAACATAACAAGTACATTAGTTGGAGTATGAGAGATCTTCACAAAATCGTAACTTCAAAGTAAAAAAGTTTACAAAATAAAAAACCAAAATAATTAAATTCATTCATCAGTGGTAACAGCAGTAAGAGGAGTGTTCTCATCAACAGCAATGGAAAGAATGACGTTAACTTCAACGAATTTCACTTTTTTTTTTCTTCATGACAGCTTTTAGCTCTTCCTCTAAGGCCTGATCTTTACCTTTTTTTTTTTTCTTTTTAGTTGATTCATAACAAGCTTTGATCTAATATTATTGATATCAATATCAGAGAGGTCAAGGTTGAGAGATGAAAATTTGAATCGCATCTCTTCTTTGGCTAGTTGGAAGATAGCAAAAACATTTTTTCTGAAGAGCTCCATCACCTGGAGACATCTATCGAAGGCTTTATACTCTTTTATAGCCTTGATTTGTAGCTTCTTTTCCCTTTTGTCTTGAGCCTTTATCTCATATTTTAGCCTTGCAATTTGAGCATCATTTAGTTTTAGCTCAGCTTATTTTTTCATCGATTTGGCTGAGGGCATATCCATTGAAATGGCTTCTAACTTCGCTACCAGGTTGTTTACTTTACTCTTCAGCTTTGCCTTATTCTTATGGAATGTAGTAAGGCTCGATCTAAGTTGCCCAATGCTTTTAAGCTTTTTTTATGCTCTTTAGCAAAGGCAATGGTATCTTTATTAACCGTCAGTATATGTCTTATTGCAAAATAAGTGTAATGAAAGGCTCGGTTATTGTTTTTCACGGGCTAAAGTGAGAACTTTTTTTATATTGCAAGGAAAGGCCTTATACTTAAAAAAATAAAAACAAAAATAGTAAAAAGAAATCAAGCTGAGGTAAGAAGATACTCACTAAGAAGATAAATTATGACTTTATAGAACTTCTTAGCAACATCAAGGTTAGAGACAGGGTCATCTGTTGGAGCAAACTCTAACCCCATGGTTATTTTTTCCAAGCTAGGTTTTAGCAACCTAGCTTCGGGGTTTTCAGGATGAGTGGATAACACTTTTACCCATGATCGTTTAGCTAAAAAGGTTTGCATTATCATTGACGTGGAGAACAGGTCTTGACTTGCCTTAACCTTTGATTTTTGACCTAGAGGAACGTGGGGTATAACTGTGCTGACTACCTTGTCTTTGCCACGTGATGGGCCTTGAGTTGGATTTTTTTTCCCTCTTGGGCTTTGAAAAGTGTTGATATAGGGTGATGTTGAAGCTTTCCTGGCTTTAGCCATATCTGCAAAATCAAATTAATAGTTAGATGAAAAGTCAACTCAAAATAAAACTCGATGAGATAACTTCAAAATTACCCCAATAGTTTGTATTATTTATTACTTCAGGGGAAGTTAGCTTGTAAGCGTCGCTAACGAGTTCTCCTCTACATATAAAATCTAAAATTTTATCCTAATTTTATAGATCAAGAATGGAAAAGGCCACCAATGCATCCAAAAAAGAATCGGGTGTACTTATTTACCAAGCTTCAACCTCAGGCTCATCATTTTTATTGGTCTTTTATTTTTCAAGGCATAGAAAGAGTAGCTTTCAATTTTTTATCGAGCTCGAGTAATCAATGAGATTTTTTATTCGATCAAGCTATGATATAGAACCACTTGCTATCATTAAAATGCCTTTTAAGAAAAAAAATTCTTTGAATAAACGGAGAGAAAGAAAAATATTTAAATGTTGACAAAGAATGATAAAAGAGACATGTACTAAACATAATTAAAGGTAAGCTGAGTGATGGTTAAATTGTAAGAATTAAAAATTGAAATGAATAAAGGATGAAGTGAAAACCTCAGATTGGCCACAAACTAATTCTATTATACATAGAGTCGATACAGCTTTAGTCTATCAGTGACTCAGCTTGAAGAGTTTGATATTATTATACTATACTCTTTTTTAGGAAAAAAGAAAGTGGTACCCAAAGCTTGAATGTGAAGAGCTGAGCACATGTTAGGACAGTCTTTGAGATTTACTTTGCCCTTTAGCTCACTCATCATGTCTTTAAGGATCATGTCGAGGTCACAAGAAGTATATTCAGAGACTTTGGCAAGTTTGTCCTACTTTACAAGTCTTTCCCTTGTCACTTTTTTTTATTAAGGTATTCTTTT
The DNA here is from genome assembly GCF_047325235.1 of Durio zibethinus. Classification (NCBI taxonomy): domain Eukaryota; kingdom Viridiplantae; phylum Streptophyta; class Magnoliopsida; order Malvales; family Malvaceae; genus Durio; species Durio zibethinus. The sequence continues at coordinate 12,352,328 of NC_143187.1, forward strand.
CCTCTTATTCCTCATCGAAACTTTTCTCGTCAAAAGAATCTAACTTTGAAATGAGAGATAAATCTCGAGAATGAGCGGTGGATAAAAGCAGCTTGATTTCAGATAAAGAAAGACGAGGTGAAGACTCTTCAGAAGAGGACGAAAAGTAAGAAAAAATTGATTGAAGGGGAGTAGAAGTGGCAAAAAGTGAATGATATTGAACCCTAAAAGAGAGAATAACTAAAAAGGAAAGAAGGTTAGCCATAAAAAATGGATTGACTTGAGAGAAAGAAAAAATATGTGGATTTTAAAGTTTGAAGTTGATCTGAGCACACAGCTCTTCAGTGCTCAAAACTTATTCGCTTCTTGTCCAATCATTCTTTTCATTGCATCACTGCCCTTCCTTAGACATTGAATTGAACTAATAGGCTATCTTCATAAGGTTGTGGCCTCTAATAACAAGGGGGATCAGGTTATCATCCTACTTCTCTTATTAACCTTCCCTTGGCTTTACCCTATAGCTTTCATCCCCTCCAGATCTCATACTAGAAGACATGGTTAGAAATACATATTGAAATAGGCGTAGAAAAAACTTTGAAGGTAAGAAAGATATGGAGATCGAAAATTTTAAGTTAAATTAAGAGTAAAAAAATTAAAAGATGGAAAATTGAAGCCTTATCAGCCCTTTTATATAGATGTGCTTCAACCTAAAGGGATGGCATGATCTCTACCACATGTTAGAACATTAGACAAGTAGATATTTTTTATCTTCTTGCTTTATATCTCCTTATTTAAACTCTCTCTTTTTATTTAATGTTGTCAGATCGACCTAACTAGAAGAACCCTAGATTAAATCAGTCAAATTGGACAATTGTCAAGAGTAAATCGAGAGCTCGGTTTACTTTCAAGGTTCAAAGTAAAAACTCATGTCCAAATTTTTGAAAGAAAACACCAGTCTTACCTTGACCATACGAACTCTAGTTATAATCTCAGATCACCCCAGATAATTATCCCCTCAGTAACTTTTAAATCGATTATACACTTATCTCGAAATACATGCGCGAGATCAGATAATCGCTAGGTCGGATTGCGATTCAAAACTTGTCATCGTTCAGAGCCAACCCCCTTGCAACATCGACCTCCGACAAAATATGTAACCATTTGCCCCACACCGGCGACGTTAGTAACAAATTTGGCGATCTGATACTGAGAGCGCTTGATGGAGGGATAGAGTGTTAGGAGCATATAATGGTTAAAAAGGCATAGTAGTTTTTTTCCTTCCTTCAGTCTTTAACAAGCAACTAAAAGTATTTTGGTCATTTATGTGGACCTGACATGTCAGGTTGATTTGACATATTCAATGCTACTTTAGCTTGATCTTATACTACTTATCCTTTTTTATCCTTTTTAACTTATCTATAAATATAGAAATTCAAGCATCATGAAGTCAGGTTTATCTAACTTATATCTTTTTTTCCTTAATATTTTTTTACTTTTTTTTTTATCTGATCCTTATTAACTTGCACATCAAAATGTAAATGCAAAAAACATCCATTACTTTTGCCTTTAACTATTTTTTTCTTTTGTATTTACAAAAATATACTCAAATCGTAGTTTGACACCAACAAGCCCTATTGGCTCGCTAGGAGTATTGACTAACAGGGATTTCATATTGCCTGGGTTTGAGGGACTCTTTATGTTTGCATAGTTAGTTGATGGTTAAATTCCTTATGTTGCTACTGTTGCAGCTCTGTTGTATTCTTTATGGTCTAATCGGATAACGAAGAAACTTTGCTTATCAAAAGTAAAATAAAGCAAAGCGAAAATCTGCTTTAAAATGGATGGAGTCTCCTTAATTGTACCATTATTTAAGCTTACGACATCGCCCCACACTTGTCCATGCTTCTGGCAAATCCATCCTGGGGAATATTCTCCATTTTGAAACCGTCTCATTTAATTTGTATCCTCTCCAACCCCCTGTCAGCAATGAATGCTTATGTGGCAACACGTGTTATGCCGATCGGCTACATTGGATTAGTGTGAAAAGAAAAAAAAAGTCATATATACATTTGTTTCATGTACTCACGTAATATATAAATTTTATTATAATTTATAAAAATTTTAATAATTTTATTTATATTTTAAAATAAAAAATAAATGCATGAAACAAATATAAATATATGAAATGAGTGTACATAATATATTTTTTAAATTCTTATCTACTTTATTACTTATTTGATTAAAAAAATATTACGTATGTAAATTTTTTTCGATTCATAATTTCCAAAACACTAATTTTAATAACATACCCAGTGATTCAAACATCAATAGGCAAATGAGTGTATATGATATTATTAGTGTAAAAATGGTATGTTATTATATATGAAACCGTCTATGATTTGGTCTTGAAGGGAAGAAAAATAAAGTGACGATGGCTGGAATAAAGGGAACTATCTTGTTTTGAGGAATGGCCGGGGGAGGTTTTGATTAAACATGTTTCTTGTAGGAAGTGCAAATGATTAGGTCATGCCATGCTTCACTTCGGGCGCTTTTTCAATGTTCAGGTCTTTGTTTGTTTTGTAGTGAACCTTTTTTTTTTTTTTATTTCTTTTGTTATAACGTTTTTAGCTTGGTTAATTTTCTTTGCAACTCTTAACTGTTAAATTTTGTAGATATTCCTATAATAATGAAATAGTTAACAAAATTTGAGATTGGTAAAATTTCTTTATAAAAGTTTTACTTGGAACAAAGATTAATTGCTTCTAAGAATCATACTCTCCTATAATAATTAATGAACTGAGGCTTAATTTGGCTATAACTCAAGTCAGCAGTTGCAATTGTTTTATTCAGCTGAAAAAAGAAAGAAAAAGAAGGAATGAATGTCAGGGGATGCATCGCTCAAAGAATGTCTTGAAACCATGATATTATCATCTCCGGTAGAAATGTTTTAACCTTTTAACCTTTTAACCTTTGGGTTTGGGTTTTAGTTTTTCACCCATTCAACTTTCAATCTGAGTCTGGAATTCCGTGTCTAATTTTTCCTTTTTCTAATGGAGCCTTCAATAGACAAAACTGATCTTAAAGAGTGTGAGAAAAGCTGCAGAAGAAGACAAATTCTATGCAACAGAGTGACTCTTACTAGTATTTATTCTCCTTTTGTTTCACCGAAGACCACCTTTTTTTCTCTTATTTAGTCTCTCCAGTCTATGCAAATAAGTAGAGTTGATGGAGATAGTTAGTTGCCTTAAGGGGTCTCCATCTTCTTCTTCTTCTCTCGACAACAGTGGAAGGAGTATTTAATTTATTCACAGTCGTCATCAAGTATGAGAGTTACAAGGCAACGAATGGATGGGAATCTACCTGAAATAAGCTTGAAACGGCCAAGGCCTTATGTCAGATCAAAAATGCCTCGGCTAAGATGGACTCCTGATCTTCACCAATGTTTTGTGCATGCAGTTGAGCACTTAGGTGGAGAAGACAGTAAGCCATCTTCCAATATTTAGATCACCTCAATCAACCCTTTCAAGTCATATCCCTTTTCATTTTCATTCATTAAACTGTTTTTCTTTAAGATTAAAATCATGATCATGACATGTTAATTTGATCATATAGCAAAGTTTAGTAATATTATGGTTTTGAACTATAAACATATAGGAGCTACCCCGAAGATGGTTTTGCAGATAATGGATGTGAAGGGACTTACAATCTCTCATGTAAAGAGTCATCTTCAGGTATGATATATCAAACTACTGCAAAAACATTATATTTGTTGAGAAATTCTCTTTGTTAATTAGTATTTTCCAATGGTGACCTTCTAATCTTTGGTGACTGGTGAGTGTTTCAAAAACCTTTTATGGACAGATGTACAGAAGCACTAAGCATGAGCAGGTGATACAAGGTATACATGACAATCTGTTATTAATGCATGCTCTTATTAATCTCCAAAATTCATGACATATATGTATATATAAGGATCTTCCTGGTGTAAAATTGATTTTGTTTTCCAACCGAAATAAATTTTAAGTGGGAATTGACTGAATAAAAATTCCTGTTGCCATTGATTTAAATCACACTTCATATCTTCAGTGAGCAATGCCTTACCGGAAAATCAAAGAACTGGAAAATTTATACTGCATCTATGCTTAGCCTTTAATTTAAGCTAATTGTTGATTTAACAAGCCTGAAACAGATTTAGAACAAAACAAAAGGAAACGAAAAGGTTGTCTTATTTTGGAGTACAATCTTAATGGCTAGCACGAGGAAATGGGTGCTCATGATTATGAAATAAAAAAGTCATATGTTTTAATTAAGTACCAGCAATGAATTAATAATTTTAAATTATGTTGTCGATCTATTGATAATAATTAAAATTTAAATTTTGATAATTTTAAATACCAAAATTTTTTTTTAAACAAGTCAAGATAATAATATCATAAAACTTTAACTAAAAAATTATATTATTACATTTGATTGTGCATCACTATATATATGAAGAAATTCTTAGTCTATATAATGTAACAATATTACCACAACGCCTTGAGGATTATCTCATGTAATAAATCTTCTAACTCCAGTTGCCAATATCTCGTTTGTAACGTTGTAGAACTTTCTTTTGGGTTAAATATAAATATAATCTCGATATCATAATTTTTTGTCAGTTTAATACTTGAACTTTTATTTCATTATTCACTTTTGTTAAATGACATAAACATTTAATAAAATATTGATGTATGTTGAAAAAAATCTAGTTAACGTCACATTATTAATTGTAAAATCAACATTAAAAATTTTTTTCAAAATTCTAAAAAATTAAAAAAAAAAAATGAAAACTTAAAATTTTCAAAAAAATCTCAAAATTTTAATAAAAATAAAAATTTCTCACCAAAAAAATTCAAAAAATAAAAAATCTAAAATTTTTTGAAAAGTTTTGAACATTAAAAAAATCTAATTTTTTATTAAAAAAAACTGAAAATTTATAAAAAGAATTCTTATAAACTTTCAAAATTTTATAAAATTTTAAAATATTTGAAATATTCAATAAAAATTATAAAAATATAAAAAATTTTGGAAAAATAAAAAAAACTAAAAAATTCATAAAAATTTAAAAATTAAAATTGTCAGATAAAAAAAAGAAAAATTTTCATAATTTTAACAAAAATGTTTTCGCTATTTTTAAAAAAATTTTAGATTCTTTCAAAAGAATTTATATTTTTATATTTTCAATTTTTTAACTTCTAGTGAATCTTTTTTTTTTTAATTTTAAGAAAATTTAATTTTATTAAACTTTTCATTTTTATGAATTTTTCAAAATTTTTTGAAATTTTTAGTAAAATTTTGAGATTTTTTAAAATTTTTTAATTTTCAAAATTTTTTAAAAATTTTTAAAAATTTCAGTTTTTAATTTTTATAATTTTTTAAAAAATATTTCAGATTTTTTGAAAAAATTTTAAAATTATTTTAGAAATTTTTTTGAATTTTTGTGAATTTTTTAAAAAATGTTTAATGCTGATAAGGTAATTAATGATGTGTCATTGATCAAATTTTTTAATATGTGTCAATATTTTATTAGATTTTCATATTATATCAATAAGTTGACTAACAACATTAGTTTCATGTACCAAATGAATGACAGAATAAAAGTTAGAGTATCAAATTGAAAATTTTATTTTTTTAAATATCAAACTCACAAAAAATATATAATATATGAACATTTTTATATTTAATCCTTTTCTTTTTAATGTATATTATAATTAGTATATCATTTATCTATCTATCTCTATATATAAAAGTATAAACTCCAAAAATATTAAAAATAATCAACAAAAGTACCCTTAATGAAATTTTTAATTTCAAATAAAAAATATTAAAAATGATTGACTACAATATTCTTAATATATATATATATATGAATTTTAATTTAAATAATTTTTTTATCATTAAACCTCTTTTATTACATTAGACTCCTATTGAATACAAAATATGATTTTCACGATTAAGAATTATTATAAAAAATTATCTATTTTAGAATTAAACAAGTACTTATATTTATATAAACAAGAAACGCTAACACCTCCTACATTCTGTAGGATGCTAACTTGTGATACAGTTTGCGACTTCTCAGCTGTATATTTTCCTTTTCATCTTCCATTCATTTTTAAATTTTCAATCCTTTCAATTTTAATAATATCATATATATCATTTTTTAATAATGTTGACTTTTAATCTATTAAACGTACAAATATTGTAATGATATCGAATGTGAATTCATTATTGTTTCTTTTAGCACAAATTTCATTAAATACTTTGAACAACTTCAATTGAATTTTTTATCTGTAAAATTAAATAATTTAAAGGGTTATATACTAGTAGTTCAGGTTTAAGTCCTGCCAAATTACCATCAAAATTATTTATTAGTGAAACTCTAGTGATTTAATTTTCTCTAAACTTTTATGTTAATATGCGTATATATAATTAATTTTTATCTCAAAATTATTGAATCTTTCTCAATTGTATTAAATTGTTTGCTTTTTTTGTCATCCAAGTAGCTAAATGACCTAGTTTAAATTATTTTAAGCAAAGAATTAGCAAGTGAAGAAAGATTAATTATTCTAGGTGAATTCTTTGAAGGTGAGATAAAATTTATTTGAACAATATTTTAAATGTGCTTATACCAAAATTATATTCATTTATGAAAATTTATATTGTCAATACTTTAAAAAAAATTATTGTAAATTATATAAGAGTTACACAACAAGTTTGTCATTTTGAGGATTAGAATTTCCTTAAAATGAAAATATGACAACATACCAAGGTTAGGAATTTATTTTATTTATTTTAATTTTTAAAATTATATTTTTAATATTTATATGTAATAAAAAATTATTTGCAATGGTTCTTTCAAATAACAAAAAAAATTAAGCATTTAATTAGTAGGACATACAATTACATTCAATCGATAAAGCAGTAATGGAGGATAATCTTAAGCCAAAAAAAATGAAAGATTGACTGGTTATGCATAATTTTATCTTTTTTATATGAAAAATAAGATTAATGTTTTATGATATTTTAATAAAAAATATATAAATATATTATTTTGAATTTCTTTAGGATTAATATGAAACTTATTTGTTATGATAAACATTGTATACTTATTTGTTTTTTCCATTATATCGGTCGAAAAATATTCACTGTTGTAACTACTATGGCGGAAAAAATTCCAATACGAGCCTCTTTCATTTTATTGTCAAACCAATCAAGTTAGCTATCACTTCTGTTCCAGAACAATTATATATATATATATATGTTACATCTCAAACTGAAAAAGTTATTGAATTTTGAAAATACAATGGATTTTCTAATAATATGTTTTAATTCATATCTTTTGGAGCTAGGTTTGATAAAGATCTTGCATCAAAATTAAAATAAAATTTAACTTAAATGGTTTTTCTTTTTAATTAGACTCATCTTATGATGCAAAATATAATTTTCAAATCACATAAAAATACAAATAGAATGATATCAAAACTTGCAAGTGTATATAGCAATAAAACAATTACATGAAGTTTGTTTCTTTATTGTTGTGAAAGTAGTTGCACAGTCTAGTTTATATTTATATTAATAAATAAATTCATAAAGATAATCATAATTAAGTCATTTGAGAATATATATATATTTTTTATATTTTTGCTTTTCAATTTTTTTAATTGATTAGCTAACTATATACGTATGTTAATAATTTTACTATTTGTATGTTTTACGAGTTAATTATTCGATCATTGATAACATAATTAAATTCTTTTAATCTCTTAAAATAATTATTTAATAGTTATCATTCTTATAGTTTAATCTAACCTCTATAATTAATTTTTTTATATTTTTCTTTTGAAATTTATAATTATTATTCCCACGAATAAAAACAAATATAAAATCAAATGTAAATCAATTGCAAACTCTTCACAAATAATTAGCCCTATGTGATTTATTGAACACTTCAATTAGACTTACAATATGTAGAATTAAATGATTTAAGAGGTGGTAGGCTACTCTTAGCTCAAGACCAAATTATTATAAGAATTTTTTACCTTGATTAATTTTTATATCAAGATGATTTAATCTTTCTCAATTGTATTAAACTACTCGCTTTTTTTATTATCCAGGTAGTTAAACGTACTAACGTGAGTTATTCTAAGTAGAGAATTATCAAGTGGAGTAAGATTAATTGTTTTTGGTGAATTCATTTAAAGTGTGACTAAATTCATTAAAATTATCTTTGAATGTGTTTATGCCATGAAAATTTATGTTATTAATACTAAATATGAAATTATTATAAATTATATAGGTGTTATATGATGAGCTTATTATTCTAAGAATTGGAATTTCCTTTAAAAAAACATGACAAGTAACAAAGTTATGAAATTATTTTTTTAATTTTAATGTTTAAAATTATGTATTTTAAAATTTTATATAATAAAATTTATGTATAAGAAAATTTTCAAATAAAAGAAAAATTAAGCTTTCAATTGGTGGAATTTATAATAACATTTAATTGATGGAAACACCGATGAAAAATTATCCTAAGTAAAAATAAGAAGAAAGATTAATTGGTTGTGCATAATTTTATTTTCTCCATATGACAAATAAGGTTAATGCTATATGATATTTAAATGAATAATATACAAATATATTGATTTTAAATTTTTTAGAATTAATATGATACTCTTTTATTAGGAGAAACGTTGCATGCTCATTTATTTCTCCATTATATCAATTGAAAAAATTCACTGTTATATCAAAATTTTTAAAGTTACCATATTATGTAATATTTGTTCCAAAGTATTAAAATTCATTAAATTAATTATCACAATTGCATTGAATAAAAAAATATTATCATAAATTATAAATTAGCTAAACTTAAAAGTTATTTATTAGCATTCATTAGCCAAATTGATTTGATAAATCTTTATTTAATTTTTTATTTAGTATTTTAATTATTTTGAATTTTAACTTTTCATAATTTCTAGTATGGTTTTAGAGTTAAGGTCAGCAATCAAGTATGTAGAGTTAAGTTTTATTATTTACTTCTATTCATAAAATACTAAATTATTTAGTACTTATGCACCTTAGCAAGTTTGACTCAATCAATGGTGCATGCTTTTTTTTTTAAAAAAAAGTTAGATTCAAATCATCCTACATCTAAAGAACAAATAGGTATACTTAATTACTTATAATTAATTTTAGTTTAGAAATATTATTAAATTATCACAAAAAATGAAAAAAAAATTATATTCTAATTGTGTTAATATTTTAATTCAAATTTTGGTTATGTTTAATTATTTCAGATTTTAAATAACAACTAAGTTGTTTACTTTTTAAAATAAATTGAAACTAAGTTAAGTTAGTTTATTTTTAGAATTATGTGTATTATATTAATTTTTAATTAAATTAAAATTTAAAATGAATAAAATTTTATGTATATTCAATTTAAATTTTGAATTATTTCAAGTTTGAATTAATTAATCATATTATTTTTAGTTATATTTTTATGATATCGATAATAAATTTCAAAATAAAATAAAAACATAACATAATAAAAATTTAAGTGCAAAAGTTACAGAAATAATAATGATAATTCTAGAAGAAAATTCTTATGCCCAAGTCTTGCATAGATTAAATGATATATCTTCTTTTGAGAATTTTGGAATTCAATTACAAAAATGTTAATTTAGATAAATGAATTTATAGTTATTCATTTACTGATAAGTTATTGCTATATTGGTGTAGAGAAAAAGCTTAAATATTTTATTTGAAATAAATATCATAATTCATACTTATTCAGTAAAACAACATAGAATTAATATAATAACTTAATAGTAAATCAATTATGATATAGTTGTAGATGCATAAAAATAAAGTAGTAAATTAAGGACAATTTATTAAAAAAATAAGTGTTAACTTAATAGTTAATTATTGATAATTTAGTAATAAATCAATAATAACTTAATAGTAAATTAGTGATAATTTAATAGTAAATCAGTTTTGATTTAATAGTAATTAATTGATATAGTAGTAAATCATAAATAACTTAAGGGTAAATTAATGTTAACTTAGTAATAAATAATTGATAATTTAGTTTTTAATTATTGAAAACTTAAAAGTAAATCATTATAATTTAGTAGTAAATTATTGATAACTTAATAATTAATCAATGATAGCTTAATAGTAAATCATAGATAATTTAATATAAATTACTGATAATTTGACAATGAGTCATGGATAATTTAATAGCAAATTAATTATTGATAACTTAGTAGTAAATTGATAATTTAATAGTAAATCACTAATAGTATAGTAGTAAATTAATAATAACTTAATTATAACTTATTAATAATTTAGTAAAAAATTAGTTAATCATTAATAAATTTCTGGTATATCATCAATAAATTAGTAGTAAATCAGTTATAATTTTAGAAAAAATCATCAATAACTTAGTAATAAATTATCAACAATGGTAAATCATTCATAATTTAATGGTCAATCATTCATAAATTAGTAGTAAATTATTGATAACATAGTAGTTTTATCACATAATATAATAGTAAATCAATGATAACTTAATTGTCAATTATTGATAATTTTTTATACTTGAAGTTACCAAGAATTGAACCTTGGTTTCTCCTAAAAACGAAGGTGGAACTTTAATCTTGAGGATTAGGATAAAGCCTATCATTAACCTATTTAATAAAAAATTAATAAAGTAATAATTTTATTATATAACAATAAAATTATCTCGTATATTGTTAATGGACATTTTAAAATTCATATTTTATAGTTGTAAATACAAAACAATATATTAGTAAATCAAGCATAGTTTAATAAAAAAATAAGTGATAGCTTAGTAGTTAATCGTTGATACTTGGTAATAAATCAATAACAACTTAATAGTAAATTAGTGATAACTTTATAGTAAATCAATTTTAGTTTAATAGTAATTAATTGATAAACTTAATAGTAAATCACAAATAACTTAGTAATAAATCAATGATAATTTAGGAGTTAATCATTAAAACTTAAAAGTAACTTAACAATAAATCATTGATAAGTTAATAGTTAGCCAGTGTAAACTTAACAATAAATCATAGATAAGTTAATATAAATTAGTAGTGAATCATGAATAATTTAGTAATAATTTTGTGATAATTTTGTAGTAAATAATAAAAAATTAAGTGGTAAATAAATAATAATATAGTAGTAAATTCATAATAACATAATAGTAAATGATTGATAATTTAATAGTAAATTGATAAGTTAATAGTTAATCAGTGAAAACTTAACAATAAATCATAGATAAGTTAATATAAATTAGTAGTGAATCATAAATAATTTAGTAATAAATTTGTGATAATTTTGTAGTAAATAAATAATAATATAGTAGTAAATTCATAATAACATAATAGTAAATAATTGATAATTTAATAATAAATTATTAATAACTTATCAATAAATCACTAATAATTATTTATAAATTAGTGATAATTTACTTGTAAATTAGTGATAAATTTGTAGTAAATTAGCTTATAATTAATAACTTTATACCAAATTATTTATAAATTAATAGTAAATCAATAATAATTTAATAGTAAATTATTAATAATTTAATAATAAATCATTAATAAATTAATAATAAATCCCTGATAACATGATAGTAAATCAATAATAAATTAATTATCAATCATTGACAATTTTTTTATACTTTAAGTTGTCAAGGATTGAATCTTGGTTATTATGAGAAATGAAGTTTGAACTTTCATCTTGAGAGGTTAGGATGTACCACAAACTTATTCAATAAAAAATTAATAAAAAAATTTTAAATTTGAATGAAGCATTAATAATCTTATTATATAAAAAGAAAATTATTTTATATTAGAATAGGAGCCACCCTTTGTCGTGGGAATTTATTATTAAATATATGATAACATAAATTTTATTAATGATTACAAAAATTATATCATAAATTATCAAAATTATATGAAAAGTTACTAAATTACATCAAGAAATTACCAAAATTTTATCAAATATTATCAAAATTGTATTAATAATTATAAAAATTATATTATAAGTTACTAAACTAATAACGAAGGTTACCAAAATTTTTATAAAAATTTTCAAACTCTTAACAAAGGCTATCGAAACATATCAAATGCTATCCAAATCAAAGTTATATAAAAAATTATCAAATTTAATTTATATTATACTAAAATCAAAATTAAATTATTAGTATTTATCTTTATTATCAAATATCTAAAAAATATTTATTAAATTATAATTTTTAGAGACAAAAATTATACGTACGTCATGCACTTGTCAAAAACTAATAGTTTGAAATTAAGGTTAAATCCTTACTAATGCTCGATGCCATGCACATATGTTTGGTTCTGTATACAGAAGCAGCCATTGCAGCAAAGAGAAATGCAAGGGTATCGGATCCGATGATCAACTGCCAACAAAATCATCAGCTTAAGTATATGGGACCCCTTAATCGTAATTCCTTCCAAAATCTAGGCTTCGGAATCCAAGGGATGGCTTCAAATACCATCCTTCATGCACACCGGTACATATCCAGTGTTGCTATAATATTTGCTCGTTCTACAGTATTATTAATTGTGTTAGAATATCAATTAATGTGAAATTAATAAATTCATAAAATTATAATATGTAGAGTAGTATAATAATAACAATAAGAGCTAAACGTAGTTCTTAGATAGAAGCCAAGCATATAACTGAGAAAAACGAGAGTATTTCCTTTCTTGTATAAAAAATAAGTTTTGTTATTCCTTCCTACCCAATATCTGCAGGAATGGAAACAAAGTGAGTAACAAGTTGTCATACGTAGAAATCACAAATAAAGGATCTGACCAGCAGAGATCAAACTCATATATCATCTTCAAGGATCTACTCAAAAGTTGCATTACCCCAGTAATGATCGCTCTTTCTCTGTTTATAAGACACCAAAAACTTAATTTCTTTATAATGCAAATTGATCTAATTAGAGTTTTGTTATGCCTTCATGTTGATCTTACAGGAAAGCAATGAACAAGGGCTAAATGGTGGTGTAGGTTGGAAGTGCAACCATCAAAGATTGATTGACATAGCTGATCATCAGGCAACTGAGAGAATATCTGATTGTTCAATTTGCCTATCGCTGAATTCAAAAGTTTCCCAGCCAATGTTAGGGCTGAGCCAAGCTGAGATCCTAGGTGTAAATGATGTCTCTCTAGAACTCACTCTTGCTTAAAATTATGCGCATAAAGTACATAACCAGTATGGAATACCAAAAAGCTTTTCTTTTTTACACTGGTATATTGGGTAGATTTCTAAAGAGGCGACGTATGCTAACCAACCCCACAAGACAACCCTTAACATTATTGCTACGTCGATCTCCAATTATGACGAACGGTCACCAAAGGGTCATTGCATAGGGTGATTATCCAGGCTTGATTCACGTGTGCCAGTTGCCCTGTGGCTTGGCGACACTACAAAACGAGGGAGGGGGACCGCTGTTCTTAAGCGGGAACCTTTTTGTTGTCTGTACGTAATTTCAACATTTGGGTCATTGATTCAATTTTCCATTCATCATTGATTCAATAGAAAATTTGACGGACAAGCATTCGCAAAACACATTCACCTAAAAGAAAAAGGACCTTTCGTCTCGTCTCGTCTATGCACATAAAATATTTAACCTTGTTATCGTTTTGGATCATTAATTACAAACAGATGATTAAAAATGAAGGCCATTTTAAGCGAACTTCATTTAAGCCAATAAAGAGGTGGCATTTGAAAACAAATTTTAAGTTCTAATTACAATTATTTCCTCTCCTATCAAGAAAAATAAAGTCATCAGAAATGGAGAGAAATTTCTATATCTAGAGAGTAATAATTTCTGATCGAAACGACTGCAATAAAACCAAATGTGTCGATTGTTGAAACTTGAAAGGATTTGCCACTGATGATGATGCAAAGAGAACGCAATCCACTGTCGAGGGTATACCAAATTTTGGTTTTTTTTTTTTCATTTAATACTATATCATGCCTAGACTCATATCATGCCTAGACTTTTATTCTCGTCCTCAATTCTTTAGAACCACCAACTAATATAATTCAATGGAGGAGTTTTAGTTTTACCACCGAAAATTTTGATACAAAGGAGAAAGAGGAGGATGATGGGGATGGGGCTGCTGATTTAATGTTACGGGCCAGGCTGTTGTTACTGAAACAGGACAACTTAACTTTCATCATTAATTAATTAATTTTTTTTAGGCCAAGCCCACTTCAAGCAATTACTATTGAGTTGCCGGAGTAGAAAATAATCATCCTGGAAACAACTGTTAGAACCTCGAAGGGAGGCCAATCATATTGATAAGACTGCTAAAAGAAAGTTGGATGAAGGAACTTCTTCATCGTTAAAGTAAGAAAAGGGCAAATTGTTTGATTCTAATTTTAGATTCTATTAAGGTTATTTTTTAGTTTTAAGGGTTAATTAGATTTTTACTTTTTTAAGGGATTGTGACTAGATAGTTAGGAAAATTTATTATTTTTGGATTGATGTGATATGTTAGGTAACCTAATAATTATAATATTATATTAACTCGATTATATCATTATTTAATCCCATAAATTTTTTATATTTTGCCTATAAATAGTCATTTAGGTATTATCTATACATTTGATTATTTTTTTTACTTTTTTATCATTCTTCTTTACATTTGGAACTACTTTGTAACTTCCCAAGTCCCTAGAACTTGCACTAAAACACATTATAAAGAAAGAAATAAAAAGAAACATATCGAAGTAAAAAACAAGAAAATAAGATCAATTGAAAAAAAGTAAGATTTTTAAATTTGGTAAAAGCATGTTGGTTCTAAAGCAAAAAGACAACAACGTAAAAAATGAAAACCTTAAGAGGCCTTTTATATAGCCAACATTGAGATTAAATGAACGTTCCAAATTATGCCATGTGTCCGAATGGTTATCGAGGATGATTTTTTGCCTTCCTAGCTTTGAGTTTTACTGCTCAAATATCTCTCCTCTTATTAAATGTGATTTTCAAATAGTAATGAGGTAAATAAATCATTTCACCTATTCAAATCGGTTAGATCAGTCACAAAACCTAAGTTGGACTTGCCAAACAAACCAATCGCCAGGTCAACCTTGTATTAGGCCTGAAAGTCAAACTCCAACACTAAGAAAAAACATAAGTCTCACGTCGGTACGCACCACGTCAAACACATAAGCCATGTTAGTAGTTACTCATAAGCTTGTTTAGCCTAATCTTGGACCGTTTCAGCACAAAGTCACTCACCTTGGCAACCTTAAAATGAACTAGTTAAACATATAATTTGAAACCCATGCTCAAGATCAAACTTGATAACTTTGATCACACATCAAGTTGGTACACTCCAGAATAGCCAAGGCCATACTTAACACCCTACAATCGATCATACACCTCTCACACCTGTCTTAACATTAACTTTAAGAGCATTCAACCTCGACAACGCGAGGTCACTTTCAAAGCATAAATTTTCAAAATCCAGACTAAAAAACTCAAGGTCAAACTAACAAACACATGTGCCTAAAGGACTAAATCAAGCACCTATTAGTTTGATATTCAAACTGTTCGATGAAAGGACAGAATGTTAGGGGTATTTTTTATTTTTGGGCAAATTGGTCTTCTCTTCCATTAAGGACTGTCAGTAGACAACCAGGGGCATTTTCAATTTTTAGGTCAACCTGACATATACAATGTCACATAAACTCGACTACATCATTATTTTACCTCATAAACCTTTTACCTTTCGCCTATATGTAGACATTTTATTTAGTCCAAGATATTTTTTAATTTAATTTTAGCATTTTAGTATTTTGTTTAGTTTAGGATTATTTATTTTATTAATTAATTGATTTATGATTTAAAAAAAAAGGGAAAAGTTTGATTCGGTTTGAAGTCTAATGTTCTAATTGAAAAAGGGAATGTATTGATTTGAGGTAAACTTGGATTAAAAATCTAAATTTGACTTTGATTAAGAGATTGAAACCAAGAAAACCTTATCATATTGTGATTTGGATTAGAAGCATATAAAAAGACTCCATTAGGATCAATTAGATACAATGAATAATCAATAAAAAAAAATCAAGCGAGAAATAGTCCAAAAAAAGAAAAGCAAAAAAAATTAAGAGTTTTTTTTTTTTAGTTTTCTCTGGTGTTTTAGGTTTAGATAATTAGAATTTTCTCGTAGAAGTTATGTATTGGGGCAATGAGTTGAGATGAAACACAAAAGGGAATCATTCAACAAAAAATTTTTATAGCAAAATTTTTTAGAGTTTAGGTATATATGTTTTAGGTTTCTGTTTAATTTTCATTTAAACAATAAAGAAAGACAATCACCACAGGCGAGGGATGCCAACAAAGTCACAGGCTGTTTTGTAAAAAAAATAAAGAAGAAGACAATGTAATTTCTATTTTTTTCTTTTTTATTTGTATATTTATTTATGTTAGTTAGTTGTTTCTCTTTCTTCTTTTATGCATATTTAAAATAAATTTTTATAATAAATTCATGATTTTTACTAAATGATTGGAGGATTTAAATCTTGAATTATAAATTCTATCAAACAATTGGAGAATTTCATAATGAATTTTCAAAAAATAATATTTCAATCCAACCAAATGATTGAAAGATTCAAATTTTTATTAAATCTTATCAAATTATTAGATGATTTAATAACTTTTTTTTCAAAAGAAAATTTCAAGGTTTTCAAATAAAAATCTCATCAAATGATTGGAAGATATGCATTGATATAAAATCTTACCAAATGATTGAAGGATTTTATTATTTACTTTTAAAAAATAATTTTTTACAAAATATGTTAATAAATCCGACAATAGAGTCTTTTTAAAATGGAACACGAGTTTTTATTAATACTATTGAGGTGAGAAAATTATCTTAAATCACTACCAAATGATTAGAGTAATTTTAAGATTAATTTTCAATAATTAAATTTACTTGGTAAAAATTTAAAAATATTTTAAGTCTTGAATAATATGAAATTAAATTTGTACCATCATTTAATGACATTATGAGGGTATTATAACATTCCTCACATTTAACCGTACTCTCAAATCTAGTTTTGATTTTGTAAATACAAAATTTATTTTTTAAAGATACCTAAATTAAGCTTGACATTTCTCTTTAAAAAAAATAAATTTACTTAAATGACCAATCACACCTTAACAAAAAAATTAATAGACTCCTAAAATCAAATCAAATTATAAATTTATAAATCTATACATTATGATACTATAAATAGAACTATCTAAATATTAACTATCCATATAATTATTTCATTCACTTTCCTATCTTCATCTCTTTTCGACTTTTCTTGTTTTGACCTTTGATTTGAGTATTAGAGTTTAAACATAAAAAACATCATATACCTTTCCTCTTAACCGTTTCTTAACCATCTAGCTATTATTTATCCATCTAGTTATTTTCTTTGCTTTTCCATTTTTATCTCTTTTCGATTTTTTTATTCTGACTTTTCACTTAAATATTAAAATACAAACATAAAAAATACTATTTACCTTTACTATTAATCATTTTCTTTCTTTTGAATGATTTCAGAATCCTTACTCTCAACTCAAATCAAAGTTCGACGCTAACAAATTCAATTATCCGATCAATGATCAAATGACCAAAATCAAAACTTAGTTAAGTCATTTCCCATGAAGTGGTCACTTAAGGGGTCTCATTTCACTAGAGGCGGCTGGCTCCATTAACTGCATGCCTGAGTACGGATTATAGATGATAGGATGTAACCTTTTCAGCATACTCACTGCCAATTTATCACCTCATTTTTACTTCTCAGACGCCTATATAAATCTTCTCTCATTCTGAGTCCCATTTCTCATCACACATTATGAAATATTTATAGCAAATATTCTAGTGTAAAAGATGAGTGCCAGGGTTTCCATTTTAGTGCTTGTTGGTTTTCTTGTTTGTGCCTGTACCGATGCTAGGAAGCTAATAGTGAGTGAAAAGGAAGTACATGCACTTGGTGAGAAGAAAGCATTCTTCCCTTCTTTCCCTTTTTATGGTGGTGGACTAGGTTGGACTGGTGCTGGTGGGGGCTTAGGTGGTGGAGGAGGTGGTGGTGGTGGTGGTGGTGGAGGTGGGGGTGGGGGTGGCAATGGGGGTGCTGGATATGGTTTTGGGAGTGGATCTGGGTTTGGGTTTGGAGGAAACGAAGGGTTTGGTGGTGGTGGTGGTGGTGGAGGTGGAGGCGGAGGTGGTGGTGGGGGTGGGGGAGGCAATGGGGGTGCTGGATATGGTTTTGGGGGTGGATCTGGGTTTGGGTCTGGAGGAAACGGAGGGTTTGGTGGCGGTGGAGGTGAAGGCGGAGGTGGTGGCGGGGGCGGCTCACATGGTGGTGGATATGGCCAAGGATATGGTGGAGGATTTGGAGGTGGAAGTGGAATACCATGAGTTCAAAATCTGTGTCTCCGACGATGCTGTTGCTTAAGATCGAAGTAACTTCGTACTATTCATTTGCTAATCTTCTCTTGATATTGCAGAAGCAGTACTTGCCCCTTCTATGTAATTGTAATTTGCAAGCCTAAATTTAATAAAAATGTACTAAATAAATAGTAATCTTTTCTTTTTATTATTGATCATTATCACTCACTTGGTAACTTTACGTAACACACATTAAATATAACAATGAGAACATAAGTTTTAGTAATTAATTAATTTTATGCATGCATATATTCTGAATACTGAGAACATAAATTTTATTAATTAATTTAATTATATTACTATCATCAAAATACTTATTAAACTATTTTAATAAATACAAGTATGCTTTTATTTACTATAATAACCATTTAATGTCTACAAGTATTCTAATTCAATACTTCTTTAGATCATCACCAATTGTATATCTTAATTTTTATGATTCTAAATAGAGGGAAAATTGGTCGCCACAGAATTAAGAAAGGAAAAACAAAAAACAAAAATGGAGGGGAAATGATCAACGGCTCCATCACTCATAAGTTTGATCTGTTATAGAAATTGTTCAACAATATTATTAAAATTGATCAACGCAACGTCTTAAGGAAATCACATGGATGTTAGCTGAGGTAGATGAAAATCCCCTATGTATGACATGAATTATATATGCAAGGTTGAAAATGTCCAATATTCAAGGAAATTTGATATGCCTTTTTTTTTTTTTGGTAGCTAGTATGGTAATAGTATGCGCTGAAGGAATTTTTAGAGTAGGTATTGTAACATTTCAAACTCAAAATCTAGATAAATACATTACAAAGCAACATTTCACCATAGTTAGTCATGAACAGAGGATGTAAATTGCAATATATATATATATATATATATATATATAGTCTAATAATAAAAAAATTCATTTAAATTAAATTTTATAAAAAAAAATTTACTATTACACTTTAATCAATAATTTTTTACATTTTTTAAATTAAAATTTTATTTTTAATCAATTATTTTTATTTTTATTGTCATTATAAAAAATAAGTCTAATAATAAAAAAAATTCATTTAAATTAAAATTTATAAACAATTTATTAAGAATATTTTGGTGAACCACTTTTAATATTTTTAAAATTTAAATTTTAGAAATTTAAATTTTAAAATAGTTTAATTTCACATAAATTGTATTTTAATCTTGTTGATTTCAATTAAATTTAAATAAATTAATAAAAATTATATATTTAAAAATAAATTTATTAATTTAAAATTTTATAAAAATATTTACGTTAACCACTTTTAATATTTTTAAAATTTATATATATATATATATGGTTATTGATTTCAGCTTTATAATAATTATTGGCGGCATTGATTTTACTCGGATGATCACATGCATGACCAATTCAAGTCATGCGCAAGGCAAAGCCTATTTTTAGCAGTGAAACAAGTGGGAATCTTTCTTTAGCTCCCCCTGCACCACAGGTTTGTCTGTCTTTCTCATGAATCTAACTTTTAAATGCATGGTGCAAAAAATTAAAGACAAAGGATAATAGTTAGTAGTAAGAGCACCCAATTCAACGGCTCAATAAAAATAAAGATAAGGAAAGTGCAGGTGAGGTCGATCGGGTTGACTACTATCCTCAATATTTGCGGCAAAACATTAATACAACAAGTCGAGCTTCCGGATGTGACGGTTCTAGACTAGATTAAACCCTTCTATCCGCGCATGGTCAAGTTAAAAAGAGAGGGCGTGAGAAAGTATTACGAGTAAAAACATGGAATTAGAGTTTTTTTTTTTTTTTCTTACCCAATCTCTCTCACAAGCATTTAATTTAATTTCGGGATAGAAATTTGAGTACAACGTAATATTTCTCAAACAAAAGAGGACACATGTTAGCTAGCATGTTGGATTCAGTTCAGAAGCTCGCAGGGTCATCGACACAACTTAACAAAAATTAAAACTAAATTAAATGTGGGTGAGAGTTCAATCCCTTTTGTTCCATGGTCCACGAAAGGATGCCGATCTCACAAACTTTCCAATCCCTGCCTTCGGGATTCGATTGGAGGCCTACAAAGTACAAAAAGAGAGAGTTGTTCTCTGCCTTTTAAAACGAAAGATATGAAATTCAATGGGCTAATCTCATGTATAGAGGTAAGAGCAAGGACCTTCGTTATTATGTTAATAAAAATTGTTTCATCCTATTATGGATTCAAATACAGAATTAAATAAGGATCATATTTAACAATATTCATACTACTATTTGGGTATATTATAACATGATATTTCAATAATTAATCATTAATTGATATTAATTAATATAATCCAGTATATAATGATTGTTCATCCACCGATATAAAATAAATACAACAATTTCCAACTTTAACAACACTAGTCATTAAACCTAATTCTAAATCAACAAAATGGCCATAAACAAAAAATGTCAATATAAGTATATACCTAAACCATTATACAACAAATAACCATCTATAAGTCCCAGAATACATTGTACCAATAATGTACCAATGTGTGGACTTGCATCCTTTCTGCAACCTGAAGGTATTCATAAGCTTCAAAATGCACTATTTTAAAAGGACACATGTACGTATACTTTTGAATATTTTAATGGCACAACAACAGAACAACAACAAGCATTTATGAGTCACTAGAATGTACTGTACTAATAGAATACATAGACATAAACTCATAAAGGCTTTAAAAGTAGTAGTATGATGTGTGAAATGGAAATAATATGAAAACATAATAAATATCCATTTTCATTAGGTCATTTGCATCTAAATTGAATGATGAGTTGCTTTTAAAAAGCACATAAGACAAAACCTGAATGTCTCATTCAATAGAATACCACACTCAATAGAATGCGTATAAACGAAGTATACGTATGGCAAACAAAAATCTATCTATCATAGTTGCAACTAATTTCAATTACACAAAGCTCCCTCTAACTCAATATAGCAAAAAGCTCTACAAGCTTTGAATAAATGTCTAATCGTTAAGACACTTTAGTAGCCAAAATTAGCTAGTGGTTACACCAGAATTAGCTCTATAGATTATGTGCTCTACTATTTACACCAATAATGGATTCCATTAGTTTATTTCTAATATATTGAATGATGATATATATATATATATATAGAGTGTGAGGAACTCCTAATATTTGAGAGAAAGCCACTATTGTAAATTTACCATAAAACATCTCCAGTGCCTTCAGAATGGAAAGCCAGAATCCAACCTTAAGATAAGATTCTACAGTCAACAATCAAACATATAGCTCTACCAGATGCCATATGCTTCTCCGTCATAATCAAGGATGCTATAAATGTTCATTTCACATTTTCCCAGAAATAGCTCATTTAGCCAAACTACCTAAATTGACTCCCGATAGCATACAAAATCAAGATTAATTATCTGACTATATCAAAATATTGGATTACCGATGTCTATGTACAAAATTACTCAAATGTCTTTGAAATACACATACAACATACGCAACATCAGAATGTGTGCATAATTGAGCACAATATCAAGCTGCCCACAATTAAGGTGTTTTGATATTCGACATGAGCTCTTTCATTTAACAACATAAGGACTTTGAGATTTAACAATACGTCACTTTTTTCTCAATAGGTGCCTTACTAGGAAAACAATAGTGCACATCAAATCTATTAAACAAACACATACTAGGTTCAGGTTTTTGAGACAAATCGAATATACTTTTATAGTTATCATGAAAAATCTCAATCCTTAAACTAAAATGGAAGCTTTACTTAGATTTTTCACCTAAAATAACATAACAACATGTAATGTTTCAAACAATAGGTCAATGTCTATGGCTGTTGATTTTACACTATCAAAATATAGAGCACCCAAAATACACTGCTCTCACTAACCTCTAGACATATACATTGATCACTAAATATTTTTCTTGAAGTGACAATCTCATCAACTTCAGATATCACAAATTAGATGCCTTTTGAGTCCACAAATGGATTTCTTAAGTTTATAAACTGAATGTTATGTTACAGAAAACCACAAAACCTTCAATTACCTCAGTTTAGATATCTAATCTTAACATCTAACTGATGTAGCTCCTAACTGAATGAGCCACAAATGCTGTAAAGCTTACAAAAGAATCAATTGTAAAAATAGAATATAATGATTCCTTACACCCAACTCCTCCTGTCTATTTAAAGCTTTAAATCATCGAATTGGCTTTAAAGGTTTCTATCCAGCATATGAAGTACCTTTTCGACCTTATAAATCCATCATTAATGAATTGGACTACAATGATGTGGTCATACACTATGATCTCACATATAATTATACAACAAAGATGCAATCTCATACTACTTGGCAAATATCCAACTCAAAAAGTTAGGATCGTCAAAAGCTTCATAAAACGTAATAGAATCAAATGACATATAAACACTATACTATTCCTCTATAAGTTTCGATACAAGTTCAAAAATGAGATTATTAAGATCTATTATTGTTTCAATCGCCTTGTGGCATTTTTCATCAATAACTAAATTACACATAGGACTGGTATAATAACAACACATTTCCATTAGAATGACCTTTTTAGAGTTCAAAAGCTAGTACTCCATTATTTTAAGCTATATTCTAGATAGATTACATAGTCAAACTTGATGATTCTAGTATTTCACAATAAGTGACAAGTCTAGAATCTCTGAAGCTAGTGCAACAACTAACATAATATTGCTGATAGCTTTCTAATCAAGTTTTCTTAATTATGATTTTGTGCCCATAGATTTGAATCTTAACCCCAAGCTTTAAAAGTGGCTTAGAAATCGGCTTCTTGTTTGACCACAATTTACAATAATCTTAAGAACTTTTTTTCTTGGACTTGATTTAAACTAAATGTTACAGTATTAAAGGCTTTATTCTATATGAAATAAAAAAATGTGGAATACCACACATATACCACACCAAGTTTAGAATTGGGCTGTTGCCTTTTACTGTAACTTTATTCCCTTTCGATATTCCAAGCATAATATATTAAGAATCAACACCAAAATCCTCCAAAAGACCAGATTAAATAGTTTAGGATTCTACCTAGTTTCATCATATTAACAACAATATTCAAAAACTATGTCTGACCTCATTACCATAATTTTGTATTTTTGAAAACTTTAACAATGGATTTTAAAAAACTTTAAAGCTTCTACATGGACAAAGTTGTCACTTCATATGATTGAAACCCAAATGGTCTTTAATAAAGATGAAAATGAACTTGTATCCATTGAAAATAGTAAATGAAAGTGATTCATAATTATTGGTATAGATCAATTTACAAGTCAGTTCCTAAACTTCTCTACATCTGCTAATTACAATTGTATATTAGTAGTGACATTTCTCTTAATGCAATCTACTTGTGTCCCAAATTCAGAATGTCCCTAACCTTTATGCCACAACATGGTAGACTTTTTATTTTTTCTACCAAGATTAAAACCAATGACCACATCATTTACAAACTGCACAACCAAATAGGATTGCCTGTATTCGTAAATATCCTCACTTGTTTTCATTTTCGATTGCTTGTGAATTATTTGATTTAGCTTAACAATACTAGTATTGGTATCTAACCACAAAAAACCAAAAGACATAGTATCTAAATTGGATTCAAACAAAAAAGGCTAACAAAATACCTTGCTTCCAAATAAAAAGGCTAACAAAATGCCTTATTTCATTTTTTTAATCTAGAAAACTTCATAAATTGCTCACGTGTACTTGATTTATACCAAAAGTGGCACACATTCCAAAATCTTTTGATTTCATGATTTAGAGGCGTTCGTGAAACTAAAATGGGAAGTAGGGTTTATATAATTATTTTTCTTAAATGACCTTTAATGGAACCTTTCTTAATAATATTTTGTTTAGCAGTAATGCTAACTCATATCATCTAGAGGATAAAATGAAATTGTAAGCTTATGATATCTTTTCTTTTTAGATGGTTACAACACTCACGATATTTAAATCATATATGCTTTTTTTTGTACTTTATGGGCAGATTCCACATTGTCACCCCTAGAAGGAAGCTATCCATAAATCTATTACATTAGAAGCTGGTTTTGTATTTCAACATTGGTCATTTTTGAAATGTTTTCATGGAAACCATACACTTTATCCAATATATTAGTGGCGAATGAAAATATGTGGTTTAATATCTTAACCATATGGAACTTTTCAAATTGACTCTAATAGCATCCTTAATTATCCGTATATAGAACACTTTATATGATATGCTTTTTGATGGTATATACCTATATGGCATCAGACAATTCTAATTAGAGTGTCTTTATGAAGCACACTATTCTTTTGTCTTTAATTGAGCTCAATAATGTAGGCTTATCACCTAAATGGGCATTGAAGATGATCAACTCTTTAGGCTATTTGAATTTATTACACCCAAAATCGTAAATAGTGATTCATATCGTTCATATGAAATATTCTATTAAATGATAATTGTAGAGATGAAACCGAGATTAGAGGTTTTATAAAATAACCCAAAATAATATTATACATGTAAACAAAATCATGCTAGAATGGTTATTCTATTAAATTCCAAAATTCAAAATTTTTTTTGAAATATACAATAAAGGATAGTACAAAACTGATTGGATATAACCCTAGAATGACTTACTATTATAAGGTAGCTAAATCACATTATACCCTAACTAAAATCCTTTCTTTCTCGAGCATCCGTTAAGGTAATAATCAATCCAATAGGGAAAGTCTTACTACCTTAAAAGACCTCAGTAGATGTTACAACTGTCACAAGCGATTTGCCTTATTATTGTTCAAAATAAATTACCAGAATAATCTAAAAAATCTTCATGGTCACTCTCACGATAGGCAAGCTCTAATCAATGTGATTAGTGATTTGTGTAATTTAAAAATATTCACCAAAATTGTCAGACCAAATTTAACTATAACAAAAATATGCAATAACTAAAGCATATATTGAAAATTAAGTTTGACAAAACTAAGTAATATGATTTACTATAAATATTCAAATAATAAGGTAATTTTATTAATTAAATGGGCTTTTACAAAATTAAATGAATTATTAACAAAATAGGTAAATTTTAATTATTGAAATTAAGCTAATTAGAATACCCAAATAATTCTTTTATCATTAGGTTGAAATTATAGAATAGAGCCATTAATTTTGGACTCAAAATATTTTACAAAAATAATTAACAAAATGGCCAAAATCAATCAAATTAGGCATAATATTTAATTTTAACAAAATTTATTTAAAACAAAATAACCAAAATTTTAATTAAAATTTTATTTCCAACAGAATGGCCTAGACCTGAATAGAATTAAAATTAAATCGACCTCAATTTAATTTAATATGGTAAAAAATCTAACAAGTTTATTTGGTCCAAATTAATTAACAAAATAGCCCAAATTAATTAAATTAATGGCCCACCAAAATTTAATTATTAAATTTGGCCTAAACAAAATAGCCAAACAGTAATAAAAAAAAAAACTCTTTAATTTTCACTAAATGGTCTAATTCTAAATGGCCCAAAAGAAAATAGCCTGAAAGGGAAAAATAGCCCAACATAGTGGGAAAAATTAAATTGGTCCAACAATAACGAAAAATCCCTTAATTTTTGCCAAATAACCTAATCTTGAATTGCCTAGAAAAAAATTATCTAAAAAAAGGAAAATAGGACCTAACATGGAAAAAAGAAAAATGAAATTGGCCTAAATTAGAATGGCCTAAAAACAATAGGGGACAAAATACAATTTTCGTCATACTTCCTTTTCTCATTTCTCTCGACTTTTTTTTTTTTTTTGGAAGTCACATGCTCATTGAGGTGCATCTGGCATGTGTACCACGCATGCCATAAAGGCTTTTATAGCATGTGGCATGCACTAAACAAGCGAGTAGGCGTTGTATGACAACAATTCACGCATACTGTCGAGTGCGTATAGCTTATTCTTTTGCCTAACTATCTTGTTTTTTTTTTTACCCAACCTGACCTGATTCATTCAAAACTTGCCATTTTCGCATGATTTTATACCAAAAGAACCAAATTTCAACCACTTTCAAAGTCCACAACAATAAAACAAGAATTTGAAGCCCAAAAATGCCAAAAATAGCATGAATCTAAAAGCTCAAAAAATTAAAAGCTTCATTTGAAGCTTTAATGGTGGTATCACATTAAATAGAAGTGGTTAGTGACCTTCACAATGAGTATGGCTCTAATGTCAACTATTGGATTCAACCTAAAAACTCACGAGGTTACTAATACAACTTAATAGAAACTAAAACTGACCTAAATATGAGTAAAAGCTCAATCCCATTTAATCTACAGTCCACAGAATGGTGTTGACCTTATAAGCTTTTCGATCTTAAAACGAAAGTTATGAAACTCAATAGGTTTGCTTCATATATATAAAAATGAGAGTAGGATCTCCTCTAACATTTTGGTCAAAATTGACCTATCTCATTATGGGTCTAAATACAAAATTGAATCGAGATCAGACTTAATAATAATCATACTACTATTTGGGTATATTACAACAAGGTACTAGAGTAATTACCCATTAATCAATATTAATTAATATAATCCGATATATAATGACTTTGTTAGTTTACTAATATGTGATAAATATAACATTACATGCATCACTTCTTTTGTTAAGTTTTTTATTTTAGTTTTCAATAATTAGTCAATTAGGCCACCAAACATGAACATAATCGATGATATCCCCACAAAGATACCACTCATCACTTTCGCACTTCATTTTATTATCTACATCAATTTGCAATATTTATATTGAAAATCAATATTGTTTCCAACTTATTGTTTGTTTAATTTTAACCTTTCATTTTTTTAAGTGTTACTACTTACTTTTTTTTTCTTAGCCAATGGTTAGTTTTATTAATAACAATAGCTTTTTGCCCCTTGATATTAGGGCTAATAAATTTTTTTCAAATTTTATTTTTAATATATTTATTTTTTATAAAAAATATATTTATTATCTATAGTAATTTAATATGTAATTAAGTCTTATGTAATTAATTTAAAATGTAATTTAATAAGAGTATTATAATAATTTTCATAAAATGTCACATGTTAAATTTTCATGAAGTAATGGCAAAGGTATTTAAGTAATTTCATATGTAGTTAATTTTATATCTTGTTAAAATTTAATATATAATTTAATAAGAGTATTATAGTAATTTCGACCAATTATGGTACGAATAGTATTCTCGTAATTATGGTAAGAGGGATATATAGTAATTAAGCCAATTAAGATAGAAAAGCATTTTCGTAATTATGGTTGGAAAGGCATTATAGTAATTTTGATCAATTATGTTATGAGGGTTATTTTCGTAATTATGATAGGATAGCATTATAGTAACTTTGGCTAATTATGGAAGATGAGATTATTATAGTAAATTTGGATACATATCAACTATTAATTAATTAATTAAGTAGGCATTATAATAATTTTCTATAAGAAAATATCTTAACGAAGATGGATGGCATGCTATTGCTTTTCTCAAAATTATAGCTTACAACGCCCCCCGCGCTCCATTTTTCTGTTGCACTAAGGCATATAAGTTAACACAGTCCTCACTTTTTATCAACATGCTCAACGTACCTTGTGCGTCATTTTTTGTTACGTTAAGGTATATGGGTTAATATAGATCCCACTTCCTACCGACAAGCCTAACGTGCCCTTGGCACCTCTCTTATTGCATATAAGCTAACATAGATCCCACTTCCTATAGACATGCCCAACGTGCTTTTGCCACCTTCATTTCTTGTGTTAAGATCTCGCACCAACACTTTCAACTACCCTTAGCACCTTTTTTATTGCGTTAAGACATATAGGTTAACATAAATCTTATTTCCTACCGACACGTCCAATTTGCCCTTGGCACATTTATCTTTTATTACATTAAGGCCCACATCAATATGCTTAACATATCCCTGGCACCTTCATCTTTTATGTTAAAGCTCTGTGTCAACATGCCTAATGTGCCCTTAGCACGTTCATCTCTTGCGTTAAAGCTCTATGCCATCACACCCAATATGCCTCTGGCATCTCTACTTATTACATTAAGGCTTTCCCGATAGCATTTCTATTACACCCTATGCATCATCCTTCTATTTCACCATAATCAACATCACACTAATTTAGCTAAACTAAGGCCGACACGCTAAAATTCAAATAGCAAATCAACTGTTTCACAATAATGTACACCTTGTTATTTTTAACAAGTTATTTATTTTCATTATCACATCTAAGTATTCTAAGGCAATACTCACCTTTACTTATTTATTCTTCTTGCAATATTTAAGGTTAGCCAATAGGCTTCACTATTAAATCTAAAATTCTATCTTCCTAATGAAGAAAAGCTTAGTTCACAGTACTAATTTACATTACTTTGTTATATTTTATGAAATAACTTGACTCACTACATGCGAATTCTACCATATTGATCATACATTTTGGTTTAAGTTGCACGAGTCCTTGAAATTTAATCTCACTACTCAATGTCCGCTCTATTAACTTATTCTTTGCTAAACACTAGCATCTACAATATCAACATATTTGAAAAAGGTTTGAACTTGGCTAGATTATTATGCTAAGTAATAACTGAATAGTTTACTTGAACGACTTAGCCAATTCCTTTGTTTTTATCTTAGTAAATTTTTGCAAACAAATAGATGGCCAAATCCTGTAAATAGTAATCTTCAGATTATATTATCGATCAACACTATAATAATCAAGAGCAATACAATCAGATAAGACAAGGATAATGATAAATTCATTTTATTGATATCTCAAAAATGTATATATT
Organism: Durio zibethinus; assembly: GCF_047325235.1. Taxonomy (NCBI): domain Eukaryota; kingdom Viridiplantae; phylum Streptophyta; class Magnoliopsida; order Malvales; family Malvaceae; genus Durio; species Durio zibethinus. The sequence continues at coordinate 12,381,734 of NC_143187.1, forward strand.
ATTGAAAATTACAAGACTACAACTTAAGTATGAAAAGCCTTAAGGGACAGCAATGATATTTGTCTAGCCAATTCTTCCCTACAGAAATTTCATAAGTGAAATATAATGAACATGTAGCTACTATGAAAGCTAGATTTCATATGTTTATCAAGCTTTGATTCCCTATCATTATGCCCTTTTGACTTTAGATCCAAGAAATTATGATTTTTACATGAAACCATCACGAGCTAGATCAAAACTCAATAAATGGAAGCCTTTAGAAATAACTTTTATCAAACATTTTAGGATTTTGCCTTTTTAGTCATAAATGAGAATAGTATGAAGAAAATATATGAAATTGGTATAATCACCATTTCTTCCAACATCATCCTCATCCATTCAAGGTGAATGAGACTAGACATGTGGCAATGGTGATTTTTTCTTATTTTTCCACTCGCTGAAACACCATTAGGGAGCTCAATGAGCAGAGTAATCATCATATTCAAGGATGGAAGCCACCATTTCAGTTTACTTCCTTCATTAAGATTTTAGGGTGCTTGATCAGCTCAAAAACACATATGTCATCAAAATCAAGCTTCAAAACCTAAAAATCCAGTAAAATGGCATAAACTCCCAAGACTCCAATAAACCATGGAAAAGCCCAAAGAGCCATGTTTAGTATGATTTGTTTGACTACAATACATGAGGTAATCAACCTCAGATGAAATAACAAATTCAACGGCAAGCTACTTTTTTAGTTTTTTTTAGTATTTTCTTCATCATCCTCACTAAAACCCTTAATATAGACAAATTCTTTTTAAAGTCATCTTTCTTTTTTTTCACAATCTTACATAGAGATAAGACGAAACATAGAAACAAAAATCTTTCTTAGAAATAGCAAGCAAAAGTATAGGACTCAGAAGGCCAAGTCCCTTATTTATACCTAACTAAAAGGTAAAAGTGAAATGATAATATACAGATCACTTCAATGCTTCTTGAAGGGTGAAAAATCCAAAACCATTAATACTTCTCCAACCACCCTCTTGAGATTGGTGAAAAAATAAATTCACTTCTTGAAATCGATGTCAACGTTAATTCCCTTTGAAAGACTTTTCACTCACCTCTTAAAATCGATGCATTTGAGAAAATGCAACCATTTAATGGCCATAAAAATAGTGCATTTTGAAAAAACACACCCATTAAATGTATTTGACAACCTTTCACAGAAGCTAGACACGTAGTGTGTCTAGCCGCTTTGTTAAAAAACACGGGCATATGCATCACACTACCCCACCGGACATGTTCTGACCACGTGCGCTTTGCAGATAAGTAAAAAAAATTTTCCTAAGTCTCACCTCCTAGTCCTTGTGACTTTACCAACCTTCTAACTTACCCAAGGATAATCACTGGTTCCTAGCATGATACATTAGCAATTGAGCTCACCAAAACATCTACCTCAACCACAGGGACATCTCAACATAATCACTCACTAAAGATGCTTATCTCACTTATAACAAGACACGTCATCACATCAAGCTCTCCAAGACACAAAGAGCTTCACCAAAGCACTTTTGCTCTAATTTTTTTTTATTATTTTTTTTTTCAAACTTAGGAAAATAGTCTAAAAGCGGTCACTTTATAACCCTCTCAGACCTAAGGGATAATTATTATGTTTAAGTCAACTGAAGGATTCACCCAAGGTCCTACCAATAACTTGTCAAAGCAATCACTCTAAAACTGACCCATTAGCACTCAACTTTCCTGGGATCATTAAATGTGACCTATGCCTGCCTAGGATTATTAAAATCAATTTTATTACACTCATATAGACCTTTATTAAGCTCCACATAGATATCTTATCAACTGTCAACTATATCAGTCAAGCCATCATCTTGATCTCAAGTAAAATGTTAGTGAAAAATCAAATACTCAAAGTAACATAGACTAAACCAATCATCCTCTTAACTTTCTCTCTATAGAAGTTTTCCACACACTTCACAATCCTTATTTTCTTCCTTACTTCCTAAACCTACATTAGGTATCATACTGACTTAAGTATTAGAGTGTGTCCCAGAGTAACAACTCTAGTACCCCTTGGCCATATTTTTTGGTTGCAAGTCACAATTGTCTTTCCTTTCCACCTTATCTCTTTCTTCTCAGCTAAAATATCAAAAAACATGTTTAGCAATTTTCAAAGTGAAAGCAAGTTAGAATAGCTTATTCTTTCTAATATAGATTTTCCAGTGCCATAAGTATATTCATCACTCTCATCTCAAGCCAAATACTAGGAGTGAGATTCGTTTGGAGATAAATGTGTCTTTTTACTTATGCCAATGGCAATTATTCGTTTGGAGATGAATTATGTATCAAGAGGCTAGGGCTTGCGGGAAAGGGCGTGGGCGAAAACAGAAAACGATGAAATTCTTATTGGGTTAGGCTAAGCCTAAATTCAGATTGAGGTCAGGCCCAAAGTCAGCCCATATTCAGAAAACTCTATGCCGCTGCAAACTCCAATATGTCGTCTCTCTCTCGCCGTCTACAAACCACAAACCTCACTTTCTTAAACCCTAAACACCGAGTCAGACTGCGTTACACCGTCTCTATTGACTCAACACGAAGACACAATGGCGGACGTAGTTCAATACCGTCTGGAGCGCATGGTAGACGAGCTCGACGACCTCGAACGGCGCGGTCTCTTCACTCGCCGCGAGATCGCCGAGATATTAAAGCAACGCCGCAAGTTCGAATATCGACTCAAGCGACCTTCTCCTCTCAAGCAAGATTTCATTGCCTACATCGACTACGAGACTCAGCTTGACTCGCTTCGCCAACTCCGTAAGAAAGCTGCCACTCGTGAACTCGTGCGCCAAGGCAAGAATACTAAGACGAGAAAATCGGTCTCCGATTTTGCCTCCGTCTCCAGAATCATGGAGATATATAGACTCGCCGTGATGAGATACAAAGGAGATATTGAGCTTTGGTTTCGGTACCTTGAGTTCTGTAGGCAGAGAAAAAATGGGAGAATGAAAAAGGTACATCTTTTATCTATTTTTTCTGCTTGGATGCTGTGAAAGTTAAGGAAATGGAAAAAAAGTATAGTTTTTTGGGGTTAATTTTGGTTTTGGGGGGTGAATAATTGATTAAATTTGTCGATTTGGGCGAATGAAAAAAGTACACCTTTTATTTACTTTTTTCCTGTTTGGATTCTGAGAAAGTGAAGAAAAATGGCAAAGAATAATTTTTGGGGGTTAGTTTTGCTTTTAGAGGTGAATGATTGTTTTAATTTTTTTTTTTTTTTAAATGTAGGTTTTGGCTCAAGTGATTAGGTTTCATCCTAAGGTGCCAGGAGTTTGGATATATGCGGCAGCTTGGGAATTTGATCATAATTTAAATGTGGCGGCTGCTCGAGCTTTAATGCAGAGTGCTTTGAGAATGTGTCCTAATTCAGAAGACCTTTGGGTAGAGTACCTTAGAATGGAACTAACTTACCTTAACAAGTTAAAAGCTCGAAAGGTTGCTCTTGGGGAGGATAAAGGAACTTTGGCTCGTGATCAGAAGGATGCCGGTGAGAAGCAATGGAAAGAGGAAAACAAAGATTTGTTTATGTCCCTTGATGATGAAGAAAGAGGAAATGATGATCATGGGTCAGATGAAGAGTCTGAGAAGAAATTGAATTTGTTTTTGGAGCATGCTTCAGGTATACTTAAAACTATATATAATGAAGCAATTCAAGCACTTCCTTCTAGTTTTAGCCTCAGGAAACAATTTCTTGAGATACTGGAAGCCATAGAGGTGGCAGATTCAGAGGAGCTTCTTGAGGAGATACTGGGTGGTATGAAGAGAGACTTTTCAGCTGATCCGGAATATTGGGATTGGCTAGCAAGACTTGAAATGTCTGATGCCTCACCTACAGGGAAGAAGAATGAAGATGCCATGCTTTCTCAGTTGCAGAAGGCAGTTCAGGTATGAAACTGTTAACTATATGTTACCGAGTAAATTTCTTGCAATCATGTCTATGAAATCATATATTGACTGTATTATCTCTCTGCCATGTGCAGTTGTATGAAGAGGCAACAAAAATTGTGCCTTCGGCCAAGATGTTTGATTTGTATTTAAAGTTTTTGATGGATGTCATTGCTTCTGAAAGAGGAGAAGTGGAAGCCTCTGGCCTATCCGATCATGCCTCGAGTTACATTTCACATATCTTGAAGGTTTATGAGACGGCTGAAACAATGGGGTGTCTTACGGAAGAACTTGCTTGCCAATATATTTCATTTTATGAACAACTTGGGAGATTGGAGGAAGCCAAGAAGGTAGCGCAGAAGCTTTGCAGTGGAAAACTTTCATATTCTGTAGAGTTATGGCTTTTAAGGGTTTCAGTAGAAATTAGATGTATCACAAAGAATTCTCTTTCTCCTAGCAAGGCTGATGCATTATCCATCTTTGAACTTCTCAAAACCGTTTTAACAAAAATGTCAATATCAGAAGCTGAAAACTTGTGGCTAATGGTATGTTTCAGCATTAGTTTATTCTTGCTTTTCTTTTCTCTCCTAAAGTCTCTGATTTTTATTGGTTAATCATTTCCCTTGTGGAGTGAACTTGGATTACCTCATGCTGCAACTGAAGCCGTGATTCGCCTAAATAATGTAGCAAAAGATCATAGTAGATTTGCTTATTCAGTTGTGCTTTATTATCTGCATTGTTTGTACTTGAAATATGTATTATTTGAAGTTGTGAACTGCATATGAGCATTTTATACTTTTATTTCCTCATTTTTTTTCCGTCAGAAACAATAAGACAATGAAGTTTGTGAGCATGAAAGCCCCGTTTTAATGCTATCTCATTCTGCAGGCTCTCAAATTCTTTATAGACCAGAAGAAGTATTTTGAGAAGCTGATTGAGCTTTCTCTCAATTCTATAGCTAGATATGGTGGCAGTGAGAATGGATTTTCTCTGTCTTCAGCTGTAGTTAATTTCATTCTTCAAAAGGATGGACTTCAACATGCTAGAGAGATGTATAAGCGGTATGTTATTTCGTCTTGTGTCAAAGTTTCTGGGTGCTTTCATTTTGCCTCAATCATATTTCCATAGGAATTAAAAAATGACTTGTATTTGTGTGTTGAGTAGCAAAATAAGACTAAATTGCCTAGAAATCCTTCCTTGATGTTAGAAGTTTCTAACTTTGCATCTTCTTCAAATTGTAGATTCCTCACTCTACCTCATCCAGGTCTTGCTCTATATAGAAATTGCATTGAATTAGAGTCAAACCTCGCGTCTCTTGGTGATGAAGCTTCTCTTTCAAACGCCCGAAAGTTGTATGAAGCTGCACTTGCAGCTTATGACCAGGACGCTAGCTTATGGAAAGATTACTATTCCCTGGAGACTAAGGTGAGCTTCAATGTGATTTCTTTCATTTGACCATTGTCTCGGATTTCGACTTGTATTCTGTGCTGCTCACTTTCTTTCAACTCCTTAAACAGTTGGGAACATCAGAAACTGCCGCTGCTGTCTATTGGCGTGCTCGGAAGACACTTAAGGATTCTGCTGTAGATTTTACCTCCCCAGATCAGTTATAGTTTCTGTATATGTTAGACATTTGCAGTTTTTATGTTTTTTCCATTATCTTTATTTATTTAAACTTTTTCATGGTTTGAAGAGAAAACTGATTAAATGGAAATTTTTTGAGTAAATTTTAAATCATGTGCAGTACATCAAATTTATCACATGAAATAATTCTTCTTTCAATTTCTATTTTTCCATATTACTTAATCATCAAAATTATCACATTAAAATCCACTCCACGATCTATGCATGGCCGTCTTGTGAACGATGGTAGCAATAACAATGAGCTTAGACTCAGTCTCTACAATCTGAATGAGAAGCAAAAAACCGTAAGTTATATAGGCAATTTTTCAGTGTTCTATATGTTCCTGCATCATTAATTTACAAAAGAACCAAAGCTCCAACATCGGATCCTAAGAAAATCAGATCTCGTCAACGTTGAAGCACTTATACTTTTGGCCACTGTGGATTAACTAACTGCACAAGCCAGCGAAACCAGTCAACAATTAGCAATAATAGGGAGGGCACATGCAAAAGGATAACACCAACATAATTTTGAACCAGAAAAATATTATTATCCCATCAAGGCATTTGTTTCTTATACTAATGGATCACTATCTAACCAATTTGTTAACTTAGGGTCCATAATCATTGACAAAACTTACTCTGCAACATATATTGATCAACCAAGAAAAAGTAATAATTGAGAACCTAAACTTTTTAAGCCCGTCTGGAGCTCAAAGTCCTTAGTTACATCATCTATTTCCGTTAACAATTCACTCACCTCAAGCGTGTTAAAAACTAATCGCATTTGGCTAGCAACTGATGGCTCTTCGGCACATCTGACCACAGCCATTTGCTCTAGCTGGAGAGTTTTTACTGGAAGCCTTTAGCAAAGCTGTAAGAATGCATCTTTCAAAATCTACTTTTTAAATATATGCACACAGCAGATTCTAGGATGACCAAAGAAATGTTAGCATCTACTTTTCAAACACCATATAAAAGATACAAAAGCTAACATTTGACAAAAGTGGAGGTTTTTCAACCAGTATTCTAAAAGCATCTCACCATGCCATTCCTCTTATAAAATATGCATTTGCTATGAGAGCACAGAAGCCTTTACACTGATGCAGGGTGTCATCTGACACTGGACGTGTAGATGACCATCTAACTATAGTAGGCTGTGGTGTACAAAAAATGGTAATGAATATAATGCTCAGCCATCAAATACACTCATTAACCTGCATGGTCAAGTAGGAAGTTTTCATGCAGCAAATTTCCTTACCACTGATGGTTTCAAAAAAATCTTTGAAAGAGTTTATAGCGCTTCAAACAAATGGACGTAGCTAAATTTTTGAATATTACCGGTATACTAAAGGATCTCTTGGACAAATGTAAAAGCTAGAACATGTAGGATCACTCACCTCCTCTGCACAAATCTGGAATCTCACACTGGTGCTTCCGCCATAACTATGCATTACTTAAATTTTGATCCCAGATTCCTTCATAGCAACAAGTTCTTTCCGCAGTCCATCTGTGCAGCCCAACGGATATGCATTCACCCAGCACTGATGAACTCCTGATACAACATCAATCCAACAGTATTACGAGAAGGCTGCATATCTGTCAACCTTTTCCACAAAAATAGATCAAGCAAATCACTGAATCTACTTTTATGTTGTCACCTCCTCCGCGGTCAATGGCATTCCTCTATTGCCTAAATAAGCTGATTGCTATATTCCGTGATGAACGATACTTATTATCGGATGAAAGAGAACCATGCGATTGGCACTACAGTTAAAATCATAATTCGAACATGTAAAACACACGATTTTATTTAAAAAAAAAAAAAGAAGTAAAAAGAAAGAGTTCAGGTTCAAAAATCCTGACCAGCCATCTCTTTGGAGCGACTTGATGTGATACAAGAAGGGTACTAAGCTTACTGGAATCTTTCCATGAGGGCAATGAATTATGAATATGAACTACATTATTACAGTGAACCCCTTGTAGGCTATGGTAAATTGCAGCACAAGGCAGTTTACCATGAAGGGTAGTATTGCCTAGAAATGTCTGGCTTTTGCTGATGGGTCCCGGAGGATTTACCGTTAACATCATCGAACCATCCTAATATATAGCCTTCAAAAGAGGAAAAAAGGAAAAAAATGATACCAGTTAAACTACCCGACATTTACGGGCAATCAAAACAAGAAAATTTCAGAGCTTTGAGAAAAAGCCATCAATAAATTTGGCGATTAAATTCGAAAGCTGTCGACTTTGTTATTCATAAACATCAAACAGAGTGGAATTGCTAGTTTTCGCTTATGTGAGCTTCACTATCAATTCATTTCATCGACAAGCGATTCTTGTCTTCGTTGATTAAAACGCTTTCTAAAAGTTGGTAATTGAAATCAAATAGGATACAAGTGATCAAGAACTAAACCAGAAAACTTTTAAATTAAAAAAAATAAAATAAAGGAAGACGCCCTAAGATGGTTTTAGATGAAGTCGTCTTGGAGAGAAGGGATGATACAATCAGATGTGAACAAAAAAAAAAAATGAAGAAGAATCTTTTGTTATAGACTAATGCTTAACGCCACGAGTTATTTGGATGGTTCCCAAAAATTCATTTGTTTGAACGAAATTAAAACGATTTTTTTTTTATTTTTCTTGTGAATAAAAATTCAGTTCAGAGAAGCATGTCGGAACCCGGAACTTCATTTGCCATAAGATGACAAAATACTGTAACGTATCCCCTAAGCGGTGCCGGTTTTTTTGGCTGTCATCGTCCTTCCATGAACTTGTTTTTGACCCAAGGAAAGAGAATCGATCATGAAAATTTGCCAATTTACTCTATTTTCCTTAATTTTTCTTCTTGATATATACACACACGAGAGATTACTTGCATACTTTCTTAGTTTTTATAAATCGTTTCTTATTATTTATGCCAATACATTTTATGATCTGTCCTATAAATACACGTTAAATTTTAAATAAATTAAAATAATTATTTTTTAATATAAAGAATTTAGTGATATTAAATATATATTGAAAAATAATATTTACATTCAATTGTGACAAAAATATCTAATTAATTTAAAATTTTATATACTAGATAAATACGATTATATTATTAAATTTAATTATGAATTTGTTAAAATATTAATTCTTTATAAAATTATAAAAAATTACATAAGTACAACTTGATTTTTCTTTGCAATATATATTTTTTATCACAAGAATGAATATGTTTATCTAAATTAAGAATGAGATAATTCTCATTTATATGAAACTATATAATGAATCACATAGAGAATAAGAAAGAAAAATAAAAAAATCAGCATAGAAAAAAAAAACTCTACGAAAAATCTTATGATTCAGTGTTTAAGAATTTACATTGTGGATAATGGATAATTTTCAGATGCATAATATTATTCTTGACTAGTGAATCAAATCGGTGTTGCTTCCATAAATCAAATAAATCTTTTGCAGTAATTTTGATATATAGTATTTTTCATTATATTATTAGATTATCTTTCACATTGTAATGTTAAAACGTGATTGTATAGAGTAATTAGAAATATTGTAACAAATGAAATCAACAATTGCAATCATTAAACATATAAGGGTATATTTATCATAAAAAAAATTAAACATACAAACTTAATATAATACGTGTATTATTCTTTCTTAATAATATTTTGATAATTTAATTTATAATTTTGTATGAACTTTAATTTTAATTAATCTAAATTAAATAAATGAAAAATATAAATATATTTAAAGACTCATAATATGTACCATTAAAGAATATAAAGAGTAAATTAAATTGTATCTTGAAAATAAAAAATTATATATTTTACTTAAGATATAATTAAATGTTTTAGGGGCATGCTCGTTTTGATATAATAATTTAGACTAAAACAATTAGTAATTGAGCAATAGGAGAAAGATTTTGTTTATATTTTGTTAAATATCACGAACTTATATTATATCACAACCCAGAAGATGATAAATGTATTTTATATGAATTTGATTGAATTATTACTTATGAAATTGAACAAAAAAATTTAAAAAAAAAAAAGATAAAGAGTAAATTTGGGTTAATTTTCAACAACACATTCATTATATCCCACAGATAAATTTTAATGTAGTTTAAATTGATATAAATTTTATTTGTAAATTTTTAATTAATTTAAATTTTTTTAAAAATTAACAAATAAAAAGCTATATGTTTAATGACAAATAATCTTTAGTAAATAAATAAATAAATGCTAAAATTTGAAAGATAAATTTTTTATTTTTTAAAATTCATAAAGATATTTATGTTATTTATTTTTATTACTTTTATATTTAAATTTAAATAATTAACCAATAAAAGCTATATATTTAATGATAAATCATTTTTATTATATAAATACAAATGCTAAAAATTTAAAGATAAATTTGTTGTTTCTTAAAATTCTTATGATATTTATATCGTTTATTTTTAATATTTTTAAAGTTTATATTTTTATATATAGATGATATGTTAGAATTGTTCTATTCGAGAAAATTGGAAGTCAATAATTAGGATTGAACACATCACAAGCAAGAAACTCAGCAAGTAATGTCATGAGCTTCTTGCAAATACAAAAAGAGGGGACATTAGTATTGATTGCCGGCAGCGGTTAAAATAAATAAAACAACTCAAAAACATGAAACAATCTGAAAATCATGGAGCTGAACTGTGAATTTGATCTATGATGGCTTGTAATATTTTGTTGGTACAAATGGCATTTTTGTGACAACACCATCATAGGCCTTTCCTCTTACCAAAATCTTAGCTTTGGTGCCTGCCTTGTGTAATCCAGATTTCACGTATCCCATTGCTATGTTATTCTTGAGGCAGGGGCTGAATCCTCCGCTGGTGATTTCACCAATGTTGTTTCCTTTATCATCCTGAATTCCACTGTGAGATCTTGGAGGTGGGCCTGTGGAGGTGAAGCCGACACGCCTGATTGATGGACCCTCTTCCAGTTGTTTGAGGATTACCTCAGCCCCAAGGAATCCACCTTCGGCTCTCCTCCTCTTCCCTATGGCCCATGTCAGTCCAGCCTCTACCGGTGTTGTATGTTGTTCCATGTCATTACCATACAAACACAGCCCAGCTTCAAGTCGGAGACTGTCTCGAGCTCCAAGTCCTGTCAACCTAACCTTCCCTTCAGATTTCTCCAAGATTGCTTTAGCTAGATCCACAGCTTGTTCTGAAGGAACTGAGATTTCAAATCCATCCTCACCAGTGTACCTGGAAAATAGATTAAAGAGACTACTCATCAGTTATACTCCATAGCATCCCAACAAGTGATAACATCACCATGCCAACCATCTCTTTCAATAACAAGAAGAAACAAATGGAAGATTACCCTATCCGAGTGAGAAAGCATGTTGCGCCATTGATATCCAATACTCGGAATTCCCCAAAATATAGCTTGCTCAAATCATCCTTTGTCAGATGTTGAAGAACTGGGGCAGCAAGAGGACCCTGCAAGAGAGAAGACATTTACTTCAACTTTTGAAGAGAACATTCCACTATCTTCAAATTCAATCAAATTGCATCTTCCTAATCCGTATCTACCATCATTGATAAAAGAAGACTACATTTTCTATGTATAGTGAGAGGCAAACTACAAACAGAAGTAATAAGAGCTGAACGAAAAAAATAATAAAAATACATTAGTTCAAACTTCAAATGCTACAGGCAAGTCATTTTCTCAATAACCTTAAAACCATGCAAGCAGACCAAACTATTAAGGCTAAGGACAAACTTTGCGACTAAAACTCAAGAAAGTAGGAAAGTATGCATGTTTGACTCAACAATCACCAGCAAATTGAAAGGAAGCGAAAAAATTAATCCATAAAGAGAATCAGACATGGAGACATAAAATTGGAATAGTCTAGTGACTAACCTGGAGAGCTAGAAGAGATCTCTCATCATGGATGTGCCATGAGACACCCCTCCTTTGGCCTTGAATGCCTTCATATGCTCTTCTATGTGAGCCAGATCCTTATCCCTGCAGCCTGCATTCACAACCAGGTATATGTGATCATCCTTCACTTTGGTGATCACGGAATCATCAATTGCCCCTCCCTTCTCATTTGTAAAGACAGTTAGAGTTCCTGTTCCAGGGGCAAGCCCAGCAACATCAGCAATGACAAGCTTTTCAAGGAACGGAACACAGTCCTTTCCCTTAAGGCTCAGCCCACACATATGGGATACATCAAAGAGTCCACCATTCTGCCTGCAATTTACGGTAGAGTCCATGATTGAGTCCTTGTACTGAATGGGCATGCTCCATCCGGCAAATGGGACCATCTTCCCACCATTAGCAATGTGGAAATCATAAAGAACAGTCTTTTTGAGATCAGCCACCAAAGCAAAGTACCGACGTGCTACAGCCTTCTTGTCAGCCTGAGCAAGACGGTGTGTAATCGATTGCCCAAGTTGCCAAAGGCTTCCCCTCATCATCTAAAGTTGAAATATCTGATGAAGAGTAACCTTTCAGAAATAAGCAATAACACAACATCGTAACACTAAGAATAGCATTCACTTTCCATTTCAAAATTTTGGCAGTTGAAGATAAAGAAAGTATGCTCAGTCATGTCTAAGGAAACACAAGGTCATGCTCAGTCATATGTAAAGGAAACACATGTTCAAGGAGATTTACACAAAAAATAAACAACTAGAGCTACCAGTAGTAAAGGAAATCCTGTTTGGAGCGTTCTAATTGAAAGGGGAAACTGATTTTAACAGCATTGTGCCATATATGGCGCTCAACTATAAACGTTGGTCATAAAATGCCGAAGGTGAAAAACATGATAAACACAAGGCAAACAAAATAGAAGCATGCTATATTCATGTAAAGCCTACATTTCCTTCACCTTTTATTTCTACGGAAGGGTGGTGAATGATGAGGAGTAGTTCAATGGAAATGCTTACTGGCTTCGAAATCACACACGCAACGGATCGATCCAATTTCAATGTTACAACCCAACACCATAATACCAACCAAAACATCAAATAAATTTCTTCACAAATGATAACCCAAGAAGATCTAAAATCATCATTGAGATATCCAATAGAGACATTCAACAAATAATCAGACCATCTCCAACAAAAACCACGCCATTATACCAAAGTTTTTGAGATGCAAGTGATCGGAACTGAAAAGGTTATTTAACGAAACAAGAAAAGAAACCAATGCTGTCATCAAGATCTCAATCATGTTCCTCAAAACATCACAAAGGAAAACAAATGATACCTAGTTGTTAGGCATAAAACTATTACTGCAATATCAGAAAACCAAAAAGTGAAAAAGCTTACAAGGAACCCTTCTTTGCGTTCTTCTTCTTCTTCAAAAAGAGAGCAATTCAGAGAGCGCGAAAGAGCATCTCTCTGGCAACTCCGGGCTAATAGATAAAAAAGGACAGCCTTTTATATATATATATATATATATATATATATATATATATGCGTGCGTGTGTGTAAAAGAAATTACATGGATAAAAAATAATATTTTGGAATTAAAAAAATAGCTGGTTGGTAGTAAAGCAGTGGGTGGAGGAAGGTTTCTCTGCCAAATCAAGAAAAACAAATAGCCAACAAAACCATATCATCGGCGAGTGGTGCTTAAGGACTTTTCAGCTATTTCACCACTTCCCAATCTCTGTCTCTTTCTCTTCATAGTTCATATCCTACTCTCTTGTACTGTTTCTCCTATCTACTTACTTTATCTAACCGCTGCCTGTAATGACGAGGAATCATCTAGTCTATGTTTCTGCTTTTGTTAAAGGTTAAAGTGTGGCGACCCAAGAATTCGGTCCCCTAGAAGTGAGGAGCCAGTTACAGTGCCAACTTGGTCAAACGTAATTGGACTGTGATTGAGCTGAGTTTAGAAACGAGTACACGGGATTCGAGTAACTGATTGGGGGACCCATGTAGTTGAGAGATATCAATATGGAGAAAATAATTAACTACTAAAAAGGAAAGAAGTGGAGAGTTCGTGAGGTTTGGGTTGGATTCCATGAATTGTGGCAAATGAGACCATTGCCAGGTCGATGGTTGACTGCTACAAATTGTTTTTAACCCAAGCACATGTGGTGGGTGGCTCTGGAACCGGCCAAAAATTTCCTCGGAATAGGATTGATTCGTTAATCTGTAAAAATAGGTGATTAATTGATTAAAGAGTTTCCTTTTCTGTCTCATAGTGTTTTGTTTGATTGTCTCAAAGAAAAATAAGCCGCTATTCTTTATAAAAAGAAAAGTTGATTTACTGTATAATAGTAAGATAGTAAAGGGGAATAGACAAAACCTATCCATTTTTCTCCCTCATCTTCAACTGTTGAGAAGATTAGTCATTCATTGACTTAGCTGCTTGTTTTCTCCATTAGCTAAAGGAAAATCAATCAAAACAAAAGGGATGCTTTATGGACAAAATATTCAACCAACAGAAACTTCTGTCACATGAAACTAGGCCCTTTAACATGTCAGTAACACTAGGGAAAAATGTATTGCTATTTATTCGACACCAATAAAAAGTATGAGCATTGCTATTTATTCTACACGAAGAAAATACATGCTATATCCCAGCCCTGCTAAAATCAGAGTTCTATAAATGGTTTCCTCATATATCAAGCAGCAGTCTCCGTGGATCCTCCACCACATCCTTAATGCGACGCAAGAAGAACACCGCCTCTCTTCCATCAATCAGTCGATGGTCATATGTCAGTGCAATGTACATCATTGGCCTTGGAACAATTTCTCCACCAACAACCATTGGACGGCTAACTAAGGAGTGCATTCCCAGGATAGCCGACTAATAAAGTCAGAAAGGACAACTGTTAGTAGAAAAGGACTTGGAACAAACATGTAGGATCTAGCATATAAAACAAGCCTTCACACAGATTATTGGCTTATTTCCCAGAAAACAATGTCTTAACTGATTATTCACTACTATGAGTTCATGAGAATATGTGCTAGATTTGTGTGTGTTGACTGGACACGGGGTGGGAGCAAGTTGACTGTAAAGAATCGCACCTGAGGGGGGTTAATAATTGGAGTACTTAAGAGGCTTCCATAAACACCACCATTAGATATTGTGAATGAGCCTCCAGCCATCTCATCAATTGATATAGACCCATCATTTGCCTTCTTAGCAAGGGTGTTTATTTCTTTTTCAATTTCAGCAAAGTTCATTCTATCAGCATTTCGGATTACTGGAACTACAAGGCCCTGGAAAAGCAAGTAAAAGGAGGCAGCCCAATTTCAGATACAGATGGAGAACAAGAAACCAAGATACAGTTGAGGGCTTTTGCACATGTATAGCAAAAAGGTGTAGAATGCTGGCAGAGAATATGGAAAGCAACGATAAATTGCAAGAAGAATATTCTTTACACTAAATTATCAAGTGAATGAGTTTTGCTAGATGAGAAACACCCGAGAAAAAGGATCATTTAAGGAGACTACAAAATTCTAAGATTATGAGGAGCATCTATTTCCAAGAGCTCAATGAAAAATTAGAACAGAAGTGAATGATAGCAATGCCTTGAATTAAAACCTCAAGAAATATAGCTCCAGATTGAACTTTAAGGTAAATGGACCATAATACTCACAGTTTTTATTACTTTGTACACAATTTAATTTTCACCATATTTGTTTCTTTAACCAAGTTTTTTTTACCATATTTAAGGCTTCAGATGTCCCAAAGAAGCTGCATATTGTATTCAAATAGAACTTGGGATACGTAAATGGTGTCTGATAGCATTCTTTTCTTAACTGTTCTTCCATGCAATATTTGGCATGAAATCCTCTACAACTATCATGGAAAAGATACCACATAAAACTATAAACAGCATAATCATGCAAATAGAAGAAAACCGAATGTAAGATTTACTGCAGAAAGAAATCCCAACAACATTATTAAATCACTTTATCTCGATTGATTGAAATTGTGACAGACCTTTGGAGTACCAACAGCAATACTGATGTCAACATAATCTCTATAAATTATGTCGTCCCCGTCAATTACAGCGTTGATCATTGGCTGATTCTGAAGCGCACTAACAGCAGCCTGAAAGAAGATGAGACATTTTAAATGAGGATTGAATAGCATACAACGACGCAAACACACATCTGCATCTCTTAGTGAATGATACCTTCACAAATCCTGACATAAGTCCCAACTTTACTCCATGCTTCTCAACAAAAGCATCTTTATAGTCAGACCGGAGCTTCATCAAATTGGTCCTGGAATTATACATCAAAGTAGAGGGGCAAATGAGCAAATAAGTTATTACCAACTTCAAATAACATGAGAAAGCTGTGAATGCTGAGTAGCACAACAAAATATGTGTATCCATTTCAAACATGATCAAAAGATATAAGTTCCTAACAGCATAAATTCTATGCCTTGTAGAATCATAAGGACCAGAAGAATAAAAAGTTAGGCAAAGAGAAGAGCAGGAATTCACATTCCACAACATTACTATAAAAAAGGGTGGCAGTTACATATCAACTTCATTGAATGTAGTCAACATTGCAAAAGTGTTTTGGGAGTCCTTCAAGCGTGTTGCAACACGCTTTCTAAGTCTAGTCATAGGAACCTGAAATCACAGAAACTGCAAGATGTTAAAGTAGCTGCAATTTTTCCCTTTGATGATGTACAATAGACAGCAAAAAGAAAAGGTTAGTAAATATTATGTGCTTGTCCTAAGAAATATTATGAGTAGAAAAATACGATTCCTATGGCACTTACTCTTCTCTCTCTTTCTTTAGGAGGAAGTTGAGGTTCCTTAGCTGAAGGTCTAGAGGGAGGCAGAGAAGGTGCTTTAGGCATTTCTTTGCTCGGTGGAGTTTCTGCTTTAGGCTTCTCTGTCTCTACCTTCTTTGTTTTTGCAGAAGAAAGCTCCGAAGCTGTCTTGCTAGGCTTTTCTTCTGATGGAGCAACATGAGTTACACCACCAGATTTTGAAATGACAGCTATCTTGGTCCCTGGTTCCACGGTATCACCTACTTTGGCCACCAACTGGAAACAGACAAACATTAGCTTAAGATCATATTAAGTAGACAAACTTGAAATGTATCTGATATTTACCTGTTCAATTACACCAGCTTCAGGACTACTTACATCAATTGTCACCTATTTGCATCATATAAGAAACAAAAAAGCCTTAATTATTCAGAATAGAGAAGAAAAATATTATTTGCAGTTGATGCAAACCTAGTAATGGTCAAAACTGAAGACATGGATGCTTAGAAAGAATGTCACCTAGCTGACAGTACCTTATCAGTTTCTATTTGTGCAATTGGCTCATCTACTTCTACACGATCACCAGGTTCTGCTCCCAAATCACAAAAAATAAGAGGAATTAGAGTTTTAACAAACACCTAACCAAGATGACTAAGTTCCATTTAAAAAATGAGTATATAATTTGCATCCTTTCAAACAAAAAAAAAATAGTTTAGGGAGGAAAAAAAATGACAAAGAAAGTTGAACAATAACCAGTTGCACAACATACGCTTCAAAAAATTTGCTAGAGTGCCATCGGTGATGGATTCCCCCATGAAAGGAACAACAGCGTCAACAAGTTCACCTTCATTGCCAAGAGAGAGCATTTGAATTAAGGACTGAAACACATATTTAACTTGAAGAAAAAATAGAACCATGAAAGAATTACGAAAATGTCTTACTGGTATCAACAGAAAATGATCTAGTGTGGACACACATTGAAGGATATGTTTGAACAAGCAATAAAACTTCCCTGTATAATACAAAAACATTTGGGAGAAAAATAAGGTACAACTTGAAACAGAAGACCAAAATTAGATACAGGAGAACATATCTTGTTTGTTTTATTAATTTATTACAAGCTGCTTCATGTATCATTGCATTTACTTTTTCATGTTTCATATTTAAAACTTAAACTACAATAAAAAGAAATGGAAATTGTTTCAAGATACAAAGACCAGTAAGAAATAGCGGCAGAAGACATGATAAACAAACCTTAGAGGCTTTGAGCCAACTGGAAACCCTGTAACCACATGAACCCAGAAAAATGAAAGGAGCATAGTAAATATCTAGATTTCTTTGCCGCTCACAAGTAAAGAGATAGATAGATATTGGGCAATTTCCAATTACCTCTAGAACTAACAATTCCTGAAATTTGTGATGACCCTTTTCTGGAAACTAAAGTCTTTATATAGGCCTATAGAGTATAAACAAACAAATAAATAGGAAGCCATTAATGGAAGTGATAGCAGATTCAACCTGGGTAATGTGAAGCAAATTATATAAATCGATAGTATTCGAATTGAAGATTTACCTCATTTGAAGTAGAAGTGTAACATCGTGAAGATCGAGCATCTAGGAAGGATTGGCATATTAGCTGGGCCAACAATAAAAAAAAAAAGGCACAATTTTTTTATTACATTGTAGAAAGTACGTAGAAAATGGCAAAGAATAATAATTGAATAAACAAAGTAGTTAAAACTGACTGAAGAAGAAGAAGAAGCAACTCTCCGCCTCAAAACTGCCCACATAATTTCTGTCTTCAATTAAAACGCCTAAAGAAACAAAATTTGAACAAGATATCTATCAATTTCTTCAAAAATAAACACAACTTTTGTTTATATATACCCAAAAAAAAAAAGAATAATAAAAGAGAAAACAACCTAGAGGCAAAAGAAAGATAGGAAAAAGGATTGGCTTTGGCCTGAAAAGGAGAAAAGTTTCTCAACTGAGTATAGAACGGAGAGAGAGAGCTAGCGATCTACGGAGTATCATTAATGGCGACTTTTCTCCACGATTAATGGAGTGGATGTTTTCCATTTTTAACTTAAAGAAAGATTTTGGCACTTTAATTCAGTGATTAACAATTTTTTTCCCCACTGATTATAACATTTTTTACTCTACTCATCGATCGGTTTCCAAATCAGACCTAATGTATGATATATATGAGGATTTATGGCCTGATTAACGCATTCTTTAGCGTTAGGTGTTTTTACGGAGGAAATTCATAGCAGATTGATGGTCCAACAATTACTGGGCTTTGAAATAACTAGTTGGGCTTAAATTTTGGACCCAGTCGAAGCATACAATGTTGAACACACATTCAAATTTAGTCAACGTTTCCTTACCCCGTAATTGAACAAGAGTCAAAATGTCAACATAATAATAATATTATTATTATATTATTAGGGATAATCAAAACCGTCCAATCTCGACCTTTCCTGATGCTGTGATCTTACGTCAGCCAATAACTTTCAATTCTTTTACTTTGAAATGTAAAATTTCTGACTCCAAATGGACATAAACAAAGTAGAGATTACGCGCATGGGAAGGGAAAAAAAAAAGATGTACATTATTGAATAATTTTTATGCATGAGCCATGAAGTATATGTATATATAATGTTACAAATTATACAAAAAATTATCAGTGGTTGAATCAAAGAATTAAAGAATAATCCTTGTAATATGCACATTTTCTAATCATGAATCTTCCAAGATCAAAACAGCTTGCTTGCAAATTCATCAATGGGGCTTCCTTCTATTCGAGAATAACTGGATCTTTTGGCTACATCTCTCAGCTGTGACAAGCTTCTTCCCAACTGCAATGCCACCTTCATTTCAAACAGCTCCCCATTTTCTCTTTTCTCCACCTCACTTTCATCCAGAGTTGATTCAATTGATTCCTGCACAAGTTTAAAGAAGCCGGCGTTGTTTCTATACATCTCAAACACCATACCAACTTGGCCACCGTGCTCAAATGTGTTAACAGCTGAAGCTAGAGCTCCTGCAACAGCTGGTACTATTGCTGCCCATGTCCCATTGGAAGTACTGGCCATAAAGATAGATGATACAGCTGCAATTCCAGTTAGTAATGGCCCAGATTTAGCTAAAACTTTGTTTATCTTCAATGCCTTGTTGCCTAGTCTTTCATAATCTTCACTGTCTTTTCTCTTAATCACCTCAACCACTTCTCTCATTTCCATTTCCAGCTCCTCAGTCCACCCATTCCTCTCTGCCTTTCCATTGAAGCGCTTTTCTTTGTTTGTTTTTTGAGACTGGTTTTTAGGCCACCAGATAGCAGGCTCTAAACTTTCTGGGAATTTTTCAAGCATTACACCTATCAAGGGAAGTGGGTAAGCTTTATCAAGGGCCAAAACTTTCTCCATAGCATCTTTCACCTCTTCTTTGCTTGGAGAACCAACAGCAAGTAAGGTTTGTATTTGGCTCTGAAGCTGCTTAAACAGTCTTGTTGCATTACGTTGCTCTTCGACAAGTTGTGAGGGTTGGATCTTGTTCATCAAGGCCAACATTCCTGTGGCTGCGGAGAACAAGAGAGTGGATGCCAACTTCAAACCCAAAACAGAAACCCCAGCGCCGCCAGCTGCTGTAACACCAGCCATGGCTGCGGCAGTAAGAGTGATCATGTTAATGGAGTTAAGGAGAAGGGTGTTCCAGTTTTCTCGTTGTTCGCCGATGTTTTTGTGCATCTCCACTCTATCAACAACAGCCTCTAAGATAGCATAAAGTTGAACAGTAGCCATTGAAACAGATGAGCTTTCTTGAACCAATGGTGTCCTATTGACAAGCTTTACAACTGGGATTTTGTTCATGAACCCATCCCTAGTATTCAATTCCTCGGACAATTTTTGGGTTGGTACTTTGGGAACCGAAAATCGGATTGATGGAAGCTTAGGGACCGACATAGCAGCATGGATTTGCTTTGAAGAAGAAGAGACTAGACAACTAGAAGCTTGTAAAGAAGCCATGTACGTGAGTAACGTGACAATGTTTTTCTTTAAGATCGATCTCTTCTGTTGGTAAATTTGTATGAATCGTCTGTAGGAGAAAATAAGTAGAACGTCGAGATATGCGCTTTGAGCAAAGGAAAGAAAGATTTGTAGATGTTGCAAAGCTGAGGGAGCTTTGGAGGCTTATTTATAAGCAACCGACGAGCCAACGATTAATAACTGATTTGATGAAGTCAGGTCAAGTTTGGAAAAATTGACTGACCGATTGAATTGACTAAGCCCTTTGCCTTTGGCTGACCTATTCGCCTTCATAAATTTCAAGATAAAAGATATTATTTCTTATTTGGGCTCATTGATTTGGCGTCTTAAGGTAAGAACTCGATTTCATAAAGATTGGCATCATAGTGGAAAGACATTGGCAAGGCAGGTTATCTCATAAATACGGTCAAAAATGCAAAAGATTATGTTTTGTTAATTTAATTATTGTACTTCCTCATCTCAATTTGTCTGTCTTGTATTAATTTTCACGAAATTGAAAAAAAAATTAACTTTAATATATTTAATATTGAAATTAAAAATAATTATTAAATTAAAGCTCTATAATTTTTAATGTTAAAAAGTAAAAAAATCATAAAATATAATTTTAAAATATAAAAAATTAAAATTTTAAATATAAAAAAATAAAACATAATTTTAGGACATCTAAAAAGAAAAGATGAACAAAGAAAATGGAATAGAGGAAATAATTGATATGAAATATCTTTGTCTCCTAAATACGATCCTATTTGCATATTTTTAATTATGTCAAAATAATTTTTCATTTAAAAAGTTAAAGAAAAAGTATTGTGACTTTCTTTTATTATCTTTAACTATAATTATTATTTTTTTCAAAATAAAGAAATTCAAGTAAAAATATATACTTTTAATTAATGAAAGTCAAAAATCAATTTAAAATCATTTAAATTTTATTCAAAGTAAAAATCAAAATCCAATGAAAGAAAGAATATAATCACAATATTATTATGATACAATTATGATTATAATGATATGAGTACTTGAATTTCTTCTAAATTGCATTACAATGACTACAACAATGTCAATCAACATATTAAAACCTTCTCATGTCATTAATATGCTTGGTGGTATGAGATCAAAACAACTATATTTATTATTCACCAAAACCTAAAAAAATGAACTAAATATTTTTACATTATGGCATGCATGAATGATGCATTTAATTAACCAAAAATGTGACTATTTGAATTTATATCCCCAAACTCAAATTTAAGTTTTGTTAATGACTTTTCATTATGTATGTGTTATTGTATTTGATAGTGTTGTTTGCGTTCAACCTTTTTCAATCTTTCTTATTTCTTTTTGCATTCAATTTTTCATTATAAAGCAACCTATATGGTGTTAGAGAAAATTTTGTATAAAACAATTACGTCAAATTAACATATATTACTTCCATTAAAATTATATCATATAATCATATTGTTAAAAGAAAATTAATTACTTATTATAAAATAATTAATTAATCTATTAAAATAAATATTTATCATTTAATTATCACGTACGATGTGTAATAAATGATGAATTTTTTTTATATTATGATTACATGATATGATTTAAATGAAAAAGATATCTATTGATGTGAAATAATTATTTCATACAATTCTTTTTCTATAGTTTTACTTATATATTTGATATTTAAGTTTTGAATTATTTTGAGTGTAGTTGTAAATTATATTTAGATACTACCATCGTTTTGTTGACTTTTGTAATATTCATTTGAGTGTATGAATTTCTTTTTCTTTTTTTCTTATTCAACAGAACAAAGATATTACAATAATAGTATATACCTTTTTTTTATTTTTTTTATTTTTTTGTATATACTCTGAATCTTTTTCCATATTGGATGAGATGACTTGATCATTGTATGTATTTGGAAAATTCAGGCGATTGCTGACAATAATTAATTTTCAGGGTCGTAAAAACATGTTTTGACTTTTCGTACAAATTTGAAAGCATTTATTATATTTTTCTCAAATCTCTATCCCAATAGTTATTGACAACTCCGTCAACATAGCCTTCCCTATATACTTTATATTGATCAGGATTTCGTAAATACAGATGAATTTTGAAGTCTTTCACCATTCCCCAATCACTTGCATGTACAGTATAATTAATAGAACTAATATATGTATTTTTATTGACTATGCGTTTTAATACTTTCCTATTGCCAAAAAATAAATGGACCTTCCACTTTTTCCCTAAATTAAAATGGAATTGACCATATAAAAATAACTCCAACTCACAATAAAAAAAGTTAAGTTAAATCTTTAAGATAGGCAGTCTTCAATTCAAAGTATGAGGAGGGAAAGGAAGAAGATGCTGAATTTCAGTTTTAATAGTTGTAAAAAAAAAAAAAAAAAAAGGCAAAGCGGATCAAAATTTTGTGATATGTTGGGACTTTGGAATGATATATTCAAAGAAGAAATATTTTAGGTTTGTTAATCATATTTCTTTTTTGGTATAAAAAATTATAAATGTAGATATTTAAATTTTAAATATGTTAAATATTATTTTTTTAAAGCAATTACATGAATTAATTAAATTAAATTTGGAATCCATAAAATGTACAAAACCTAATAAAGCTAAGGCCATATTTTATTTCATGCATATGACCATGGAAAGATCTCTAATAAAGATGGTCAATTAATTATATTTTGGCTTCCAATATTAATGCTAAATGTTAAATTTGAGTTCTGCAACATATGTGAATCAAACAAACGACGAAAACAAACAGGAGGAATTGACCGTCGGAACCACTATTGATATATATATATATTTCTTGGGTGTATCATGGCCCATGAGAGCCAAAGATAATGTTCGTTTCACGTGTAAACGGCTAGACTTGCAATTGAGCGTATATAATACAAACAAAATAAAAATTAGAAAAAATGAACTTTAATTTCTTAATTAAAACAAACATAATTGCAGATTAAAAAATGTTAAAAACTTTCTAAACTGGATTCCTTTTTCAATCCAAATACCCCTAGCCGTACATAAAGAATAGTCCAAAGCTTATATACAACAGCAGAGCAGCCCACACCGCTGAAGGACAAAACGGAGAAAAAGTATATATGCTAAGCGAGATGCTTATCCGTTGATTAACCAATCTAATCACAGATTTTAGTTAACAACCCTTCAAAACGATCGGACAATCCGCCCATCAAACTACAAGCACGACCAGACCACCTGCTTTATCACGAACATGTCGTCTGATACGCAATCATCCCTTTAGTTTTCTCTGACTTTTTTTTTTGGTTGGAAAATATCAGTATTGCTCGAGAGTCAAACAGAAACCAAAAAAGCATAGATTGAAGGCAGAGCCAGGAGCTAGGAAGACTAATCGGCTGAAAAGAAAAATGGGTTCGGTCGCCAAGAAGGGATTGCAGAAATACTTGTTACAGCTTCAACATCACCCTTTGAGAACTAAGGTTTCCTTTCTGTTATATGTTTTCTTTGTTTCATGTGAAAAAGGGTTTGGGATTTGTAGACTAAAAAAAGTTGAAATTGATCAAAATTTGCAAAAACTGGTGCAGGCAATTACGGCTGCGGTTTTGTCAGGGATTAGTGACACTGTTTCTCAGAAGCTTTCTGGAATACCCAGACTTCAGCTGAGACGTATTCTTCTCAAAATGGTAAAAGTTCATCTCTTTATTTCGTTTATTATTCCCTTCATTTTTACTGCTTAATTGTATTCAAGGTGGTTGATTGCTTGATTTGTTCTTTCTATTAGATGTTGCTCCGTTTCAGAACTTTGGGTTAAATGAAAAAGTTATGTTAATAGATATTTTAGGAAAGAATGTATTTGGGACTTTATTTACGTGGCACTAATAAGTGTATTTGGGACTTTATTTATGTGGCACTAATAAGAGTTGCTAATGAGAGGAAGGGGAAACTTTCTGCTTCTATGAATGCATCAGAACGACTAGTTTCTGAACCTTTTTCCCTTTTACATCTGCTATA